>NC_087198.1:7215081-7310081 GCF_035594125.1 Scylla paramamosain
TAGTTGTAGTAATAGTAGATAGTAATAGTAGTTATGCGTGTAATGTCAATATGGTTCATTTTGTAACTGTAATTGGAAAAATTCTCGACTTTATGTTTCTTAAAGGCGTGACGTAATTAGAGAAAACGTATGTATTTTAAGGGGCACCTAGCCTGTACTTCATTATTCCTGTTTATTGCTATTAAAGGAGTTTCTTGATAGTTTTACTTGTATATACTATTTAAATCTACTATTCAATTTATTATGTGTAAGTGGGAGATGTCAGAGAAAGAGCCATATTTATAATTTTCATTTGTAAGGTCAATAAGGTCCATTTTATTAAGTAAATTTATAAGATGCTCGACCTTATGTTTCTTAAATGAGTGACGTAATTAGAGAAAACGTGTGTCTTTTAAGGAACACTAACCTATACTTCATTAATGTGGTTATTGTTGTTATACGAGTTTTCCGGTGTATATACTATTTAAATCTACTATTTTGTGTTGTATAATACTATGTTTGTATGGTAAAACTAAGAGAAAGAGTCATATTTGTAATGTTTACATGTAAGGTCAATATGGTCTAGTCTGTAACTGTAATTTGAAGGATTTTCAACCTTTTGTTTCTTAGTAAATGACGTAATTAGAAAAAACGAATCTTCTTTAAGGGGAAACTAAACAACAATGAATTATTCCTCTTTATTCTTAATACTGCAGATATTTGGGTAGTTTTGGGCGAATATTCTATTTAGACGTAGTGTTTTGTAATGTGCGGCAGTACTAGATGCCACACTGAAGTGGTAGA
The DNA here is from genome assembly GCF_035594125.1 of Scylla paramamosain. Taxonomy (NCBI): domain Eukaryota; kingdom Metazoa; phylum Arthropoda; class Malacostraca; order Decapoda; family Portunidae; genus Scylla; species Scylla paramamosain. The sequence goes on from NC_087198.1 coordinate 7,215,865, forward strand.
AGTGAGAGAAGAAGCCTTATTTATGAAATGTGACAGAAAACCTAACAATGAATGGAGGGTGAACAAGGAGGAGCGACAGAGGGAAGAAAGGGGCAAACAACAGGAACAAAAGGAACAACACGAATAGGAGAGAGAGAACAGGAGGAGGAGGAGGAGGAAGAGAAACTGAAAGATACGGAAGAGAAGGAGGAGCAGGAGGAAGAGGAAGAGGAAGAAGAGGAAAACAAAGAAAAACTTCGATAACAAAACTCTCTCTCTCTCTCTCTCTCTCTCTCTCTCTCTCTCTCTCTCTCTCTCTCTCTCTCTCTCTCTCTCTCTCTCTCTCTCTCAGCCGCTGCAGTAATTTATCACACCAACATTCAAACACCTCGCTCATACCGAGATGAAAAGATGAAAAAATGGACAAATATAAAATAATGATCATGTCATAGTGAAATGAGAATTACGAAAAGAATGATAAATAAATCATACAATAAATAAAACAAGTGGCAAGTGTCTTATGTTGACACATCCTGTGATCATGCCACTGCACTGCATCATACTGTCAGTCACAGATTACATTTCGCGCGGTGATCGTGTGCGATAGAGACCAGTCACCCCATACACCCCCATCTGAACCCTCTCAACCTCACCAACCTTCCGTACCACCTCCCTTTCTATATCATCAACCTTTCTCACCTTCCCACCACTCCCACCCCCGCTCACCTTCACCTGTTCCTGCTATTTTTTCTTGTCAGCTTCCTTCTCTTCCATCATCACCCATCGTTCCTTCCCCTCACCACTCACCCTCACCACCCCCACCACCTTCTCCTTCACAGTCAACCCCTCCTTCATCTCACCCGCTCCCTCATCCCTCACCACCACCCGCACCACCTTCTCCTTCACAATCACCTCCTCCTCCATCTCCCCCGCTCCCTCATCCTTCACCATCACCCTCACCACCACCACCACCACCATCACCGCCACCAGCTGCAGAAGACACATTTGACTCAGTCTTTCAACACTCGTATATTATATCAGTCTGAGGAAGAGGAGCACGTTTACACCACTCAACCATCACCATCCTCTCACGAAAACTAGTAGGTAAAATATAAACTGGTTTGTTTTAGACTGAATATTGGTGTGTAAGGCACAATGGAACCATTCCAGATATGCCCATACATAGTATGTTATGATTCTATTTAATTTTGATGAATGTTGGTGGTAGAGTTCAAAGTTTGCCGCACGTGCGGAAATCCCGGATATGGCGCCGGCGCACGTTTTGACTGGCCATGCCGAAGAGGTTAAGGGACTCGTAGTAGTGGTGGTGGTGGTGGTTGTGGCTGTGGTTGTGGTGGTGGTTATAAGAACATAAGAAGTGAGGAGACTGCAAGAGGTCAAGTGATGGCCTACACAAGGCAGCTCCTCTATCCACACCATTGGAGCAATCCAACGCCTACCCATCCCATCTATCCTCCCTATCCATGCTCTCATCTAGCCCTTTTTTTAAACTATCTAATGTTTCACCACTAACCACATGTCTACTTAACCTGTTCCAGTTATTAACCACCCTATATATACATAACAATCTCTACCAGTTATATTAAACCTTCTAACACTATAACTAAAGACAGAGACAGAGACATTTAAGACAGACAGACAGACAGACAAAAAAGACAATTTTAACAACAACCTCTACGAGTTATATTATTAATCACTACAACACTATAACAACAACGACAACATAGCGGTTGTACATATCTGATTAATTAATACCAGAACAAGAGGCAGTGGTATTGTATTTAGTGGTGTGTGTGTGTGTGTGTGTGTGTGTGTGTGTGTGTGTGTGTGTGTGTGAAGTCATGAGGAGATTTGAGACAATAATAAGAATGTCCTCTATATATATATATATATATATATATATATATATATATATATATATATATATATATATATATATATATATATATATATATATATATATATATATATATATATATATATATATATATATATATATATATATATATATATATATATATATATATATATATATATATATATATATATATATATATATATATATATATATATATATATATATATATATATATATATATATATATATATAAGAATAATATAATAATAGGAATAATAAGGATAATAATATTTTTTCACGGTCAACCGTTGGAAGCTCAAACCACCCCTACCCCATCCTCCCTTATCTCTCCCCTACCTCCTCCCCTCCCCTATCTCTCCCCTACCTCCTCCTCTCCCCTTTACTCCCCTCACCCCCTCCCACCCTCCTTGTCTTCCCTTCGTTTTCACTGTCAAGGTCAAATCTGACAGTTTTACCCCCACCACCAACCCCCCCCTCCGTCCCTGTCTCACTCATTTCAAAACACACACACACACACACTCACGTATCATTACGTAGATACCGTAGGAAAGATCTATACCATATTAGCTCTGAGCTAGGGATGTAGGGGAAAAGCTGGCTGTGTCGAGAGACCAGCAGGCGACCAGAAGGTGAATTACACACACACACACACACACACACACACACACACACACACACACACACACGTAATTATGATTTTGAAAGTTTGATTAAATGTCCATTGACCAAATGTCCTTCGTTGAAATGTGCTTTAGCCATCGTTCCGGCCACGAATGAAACCAGGTATATAATTGATTTACAAAGACAGACCATTTTGAGGAAGGCAGAATTGATGGTGCAATGCAAAAATGTGTAGGACTATACCAAAGTAAACTATTAAAATGTATTTATTTTCCAGTTGCAGAAAGGGATCTGATGATGTCCTCCAAACCAATATAATACCACCATTGCTAGTCCTGTTTGGTTATCCCATTAACAAAAAAAAAAAAAACTTATAAGAATAAAAAGTTTGCAAGGTCCTGTATTGCAGTAAGTGGTGGTGGACAACAGTGTGAAAGTTTGTGTTTTATCTCTTCATAATTTACTTATGCATACATTTTGTATTTAGCACTATGAAAGTTGATAGCAAGTTTTTTGCATGCAGGTCGTGGTGCTTTAAAATCAGGACATTTTTTTAATTTGTCAAATCATTACACAAATGTACACTCCTCAGAACCAGAATATAGAACTGGATGTGAAATTGATGGCTGTTCTAGATCATACAAATCTGTAAAGTATCTACTAAGACACATTCGTTCACATCACGCATTATTTTATAATTGCCATCTTAAATAGAGTGAGGGGGAAATTTAAAGTTTGTGATGATTCCTTACCTGATCCAGAGATTAGGATTTGTATGCTGAGTGAAGCTGGTGTGGAAATGATAACTGACGAAGGAAATGAATGTGCTTCATCACATTTAAATATCAACTGGACCCATGAAATTGTTACAAGGCTTTTATCACTGAGAGAGGAGAAGTTGCTCCCTTCTGTAGTTATTAAAGATTTCACTGAACATTTGCAAGACCTTTTGGCTTTGCAGCACACTCAAACTATGAATAAGGTAATAAGTAAACTTAAAGAGGATGGAATTGATCCCAAAACGTTAAATGATCTCATGAATTCCTCATCACCTGCAGGCTTTGTGTGTTTAATATTGAACACCCCAAAATTGTGAACATTTCCTCCGTTTCACAACATCCCATCTCTTAGGTATCAAGTATGAAAAAGGTAACACTTTCAAAAACAACATCTCTACTTGTAAAACTCAATGAAGTAAAGACAGAATTGAGCTATAAAAATGCACAAATCTGCTTTCAAATATATTCAACTCCACACATAATGCCTCTCTCTCTCTCTCTCTCTCTCTCTCTCTCTCTCTCTCTCTCTCTCTCTCTCTCTCTCTCTCTCTCTCTCTCTCTCTCTCTCTCTCACATACATGCATAAACACAACAGCTATAATGAGAGAGAGAGAGAGAGAGAGAGAGAGAGAGAGAGAGAGAGAGAGAGAGAGAGAGAGAGAGAGAGAGAGAGAGAAAGAGAGAGTGGTATCCTCGCCTAACCTGGTAGCACTGCAAGAAAAATACACATCTGGCAATGCAGACCTGCCAGACGCCAGCCAGCCGGGGACCCCACGTCGACACTAGTGCTCTAACCTGACCTAAGTTAACCTAACATAACTAGACTGCATAGACTCAGCTTGCTGTTACACTTGCTGTTGTGCTGTTGTGTGTGAACGGTGACAGATTAACAACATTTCTGCATTATTGACAGGAGAAACACGCTTTTAAAAGACTCTAGTTGAAGTGATGCAGGTTTTCAAGGGTGTTTTTACAGTTGCAGTGACATATTAACAACATTTCTGCATTACTGACAGGAGAAACACGCTTTTAAAAGGCTCTAGTTGAAGTGGCACAGGTTTTCAAGGGTGTTTTTACAGTTACAGTGACATATTAACAACATTTCTGCATTACTGACAGGAGAAACACGCTTTTAAAAGGCTCTAGTTGAAGTGACGCAGGTTTTCAAGGGTGTTTTTAAAGTTGCAGTGACATATTAACAACATTTCTGCATTACTGACAGGAGAAACACGCTTTTAAAAGGATCTAGTTGAAGTGACGCGGGTTTTCAAGGGTGTTTTTGCAGTTGCAGTGACATATTAACAACATTTCTGCATTACTGACAGGAGAAACACGCTTTTAAAAGGATCTAGTTGAAGTGACGCGGGTTTTCAAGGTTGTTTTTTACGGTTCCAGTGACAGATTAACTACATTTCTGCATTACTGACAGGAGAAACACTCTTTTAAAAGGCTGTAGTTGAAGTGACGCGGGTTTTCAAGGGTGTTTTTACAGTTGCAGTGACATATTAACAACATTTCTGCATTACTGACAGGAGAAATGCTTTTAAAAGCTCTAGTTGAAGTGCCGCAGGTTTTCAAGGGTGTTTTTATAGTTGCAGTGACAGATTAACAACATTTCTGCATTACTGACAGGAGAAATGCTTTTAAAAGCTCTAGTTGAAGTGATGCAGGTTTTCAAGGGTGTTTTTACAGTTGCAGTGATAGATTAACAACATTTCTGCATTACTGACAGGAGAAACGCTTTTAAAAGGCTCTAAAAGGCTCTAGTTGAAGTGACACAGGTTTTCAAGGGTGTTTTTTACAGTTCAGTGACATATTAACAACATTTCTGCATTACTGACAGGAGAAACACTTTTAAAAGGCTCTAGTTGAAGTGACGCAGGTTTTCAAGGGCGTTTTTACAGTTCCAGTGACATATTAACAACATTTCTGCATTACTGATAGGAGAAACACACTTTTAAAAGGCTCTAGTTGAACTGATGCAGGTTTTTAAGGGTGTTTTTACAGTTTCAGTGACATATTAACAATGAGTTAAGTTAAGTGATGTCAGGTGTGGTTAGGTGTGGTTAGGAGAGGTTTGGTGTGGTTAGGTGAGATTAGATGTTATTAGGTGATGCTTGGTGTGGTTTTGTTATGATTGGTGAGATTTCGTGAGGTTAGGTGAGTTTAGTTGTGGTTAGGTGAGGTCAGGTGAGCTTAACTGTGGTAACTTCAGGATGGGTGAGGTTATGTGAGGTTACATAAGGTTTCATGAGTTAAGATGATTTTAGGTAATGTTCAGTGGGATTATGTGAGGTTAGGTCATGTTAGCTGAGGTTAAGTGAGTTAAGATGAAGTTAGCTAATGTTGAATGGGGGAATATGAGGTTAGGTGATATTAGCTAAGGTTAGGTAAGGTTAAGAATGGTTAGGAGGGGTTACATGAGGTATGTGTGGTAAGTTGTAGCTAGGTAAGGTTAGGTTAGTTTAGGTGAGGTTAGATATTGTCAGGTATGATTAAGTGAGGTTAGGTGACTTAGGTGAGGTTATGTGAGATTAAATGACGTTAAGAGAGGTTAGGTGAGGTTATGTGTGGTTAAGTGAGGTTAATTGTTAGGTGATGTTTTGTTAGCTTAGGTGAGGTTAGTTGAGGTTAGGTTAGGTTAGGTTATGGGTGGTTAAGTGAGGATAGGTGAGATTAGGTGTGGTTACATAAGGTTAGGTGAGGTTAGGTGTGATTAAGAGAAGTAATGTAAATTTGGTGAGGTTAGGTGAGGCTAGGTGAGATTAGGAAAGATAAAGTGAGGTAGTGTGGTTAGGTAAGGTTAGATGAGGTTAGGTGTGGTTAGTGGTTGTTAAGAGAGGTTAGGTAAGGATAGGTGAGGTTAGTTGAGGTTAGGTTTTGTTAGGTATGGTTAGATGGTGTTAGGTGTGATTAGGTGTGGTTAGGAGAGGTTATGTGATGTTAGATGAGGTGTGGTTAGATGAGGTTAGGTGAGGTTAACTTAGGTTAGGTGTGGATAGGTTAGTTTACATGATGTTAGGTAATGTTTGGTCAGATTATATGTGGTTAAGTGTGGTTAGAAGAGGTTACGTGAGGTTAGTTGTGTTTGATGTTGTTGGTTGATGTTAAGTGTGATTAGGTATGGTTAGGAGAGTTTAGATGAGGTTAGTTGAGGTTAGGTGAGGTTAAGTGTAGTTAGGTGAAGCTATATGAGATTCGGTGAGGTTAGGTGAGGCTAGGTAAGGTTAGGAGATGTATAATAAAGCTAGTTGAGGTTTGATGATGATAGATGAGGTTAGATGTGGATAGGTGTAGAAAGGTGAGGTTAGGTGAGGTTTGCTAAGGCTAGGTGAAGTTATGTGAGTTTAGGTGAGGTTAGCTGTGCTTAGGGGAGGTTTTATGAGGTTAGGTGTGTATTAGTGATGTTATGTAAGGGTAAGTGATGTTATGTGAAGTAAAGTGTGTTTAGGTGAGGTTAGGTGAGGTTATTTATGGTTAGGTTTACTTAGGTGACGTTAGGTGAGGTTAGGTGTGCTTAGGTAAGGTTAGGTGAGGTTAAGTGAAGTTAGGTGTGGTTAGGTGAAATTATGGGAGGTTAGGTAACGTTAGTGAGGTAATGTAGGTGAGGTTAGGTGAGGTTAGGTATAGTTAAGTGAGGTTAGGTAATGTTTGGTGTGGTTATATGAGGTTGGGTGAGATTAGGTAAGGTTAGGTGATGAAAAATAAGGTTATGTGTGATTATGTGAGTTTACATGTGGTTATGTGTGGCTAGTTGTGATTAGTTGAGGTTAGGTGAGATAAGATAATATTACATAATATTATGTGAGGTTAGGTGACTTAGGTTAGGTTAGTTAAGGTTACTTAATGGTAGGTGAGATTAGAAGAGGTTAGGTAATGTTATGTATGGTACAATGAATTTAAGTGAGGTTATGTTAAGATGATGTTAGGTGAGGTTAAGAAGCGCTAGATGAATTTAGGTGAGATTATGTGAGATTATTCGAGGTTGGGTGAGGTTAGGAGAGGTTAGGTGAGAATAGGTGATCAGGTGTGTTTATGAGAGGATATGTGAGATTAGGTGGGTATGTAAATTCAACTGAGGTTATGAAAGTTTATGGGAGTTTATGGGAAGTATGGTGAAGTTAGGTGAGGTTAGGTGAAATTTAGTGTGGTTAAGTGAGATTTGATTTGGTTAATATGGTTATAAGGTTAGGTGAGGTTAGGTGAGGTTTGGTATGGTTAGGTAAGTTAGGTGAGGTTAGATGTGGTTAGGTTAGGTGATGTGAGGTTACATTGTTAAGTGTGGATAGGAGAGGATAGATGAAATTAAATGAGGTTAAATTAGATTATATGAGGTTATATAAGGTTAGGTGTGGTTAGGTGAGGTTTGGTCAGGTTAGATGTGGTTAGGTGAGGATAAGTGAGGTTAAGTTAGGATAAGTAAGGTTAGGTGAGGTTAGGTGGGATTATGTGACCTTAGGTAAGGTTCATTGAGGTTAGATGAGTTTAGTAGATGTTTGGTGAGGGTAAGTGAGGTTAGGTGATATTAGGTATGGTTAGGTGAGGTTAGGAATAATTAACTAAGAAGTTACTTGAAGTTAAGGGATATTAGGTGAAATTTGTTAAGGTTATGTGAGGTTATGTGAAGTCAGTTTTGGTTAGGTGAGGTTAGGAGATGCTGCATGATGTTAAGTGAGGTTTGGCATACTTATGTGAAATTGAGTGAGTTTACAGAGGTTAGGTGAGATCAGGTGATGTTAGATGCAGTTATATGAGGTTATATATGGTTAGGTGAAGTTAGGTGAGGTTAGGTGTGCTTTTTTTTTTAAATTAGGTGATGTTAGAAGAGTTTATGTTAGGATAGGTGAAGTTAGGTGTATTTAGCTTAGGTTATGTTAGGTTAGTTTAATTTAGGTGAGGTTACAAGAGATTAGGAAAGGTTTGGTATTGTTAAATGAGGTTAATTGAGGTTATGTGTTTTTATGTGAGGGTAGGTGATGTTAGGTGAGGTTAGGTGTGCTCATTCGAATTTTTGGTGAGTTTAGGAGAGGTTATGTTAGGATAGGTGAAGTTAGGTATGTTTAGAAGATGATTGGTGAGGTTAGTTAAGGTTAGTTGTGTTTAGGTGAAGTTAGATGAGGTTGATTATGATTAGGTGTTGCTAAAAGAGGTTAGTTGGGGTAAATTGAGGTTAAGTGTGGTTAGATAAAGTGAAGTGAGGTAATGTGAGGATAGGCGAGGTTAGGTGTGCTTAGGTGAAGTTAAGGTAGGTTAGTTGAGGTAAATTGAAGTTAGGTGGGGTTAGATGAAGTGAAGTGAGGTAATATGAGGATAGATGGGGTTAGGTTTGATTATGTAAGGTTATGTTAGGTTAGGTGTGCTTAGGTGTTGTTAGGTGAGGTTAGGTGAAGTTAGGTGCGATTATGGGAGGTTAGGTAAAGTTAGGTTAGAATAGGTGTTATTTGTTGAGGTTAGGTGTGTTTATGTGAGGTTAGGTGAGGTTATGTATGGTTAGGTGAGGTTAGGTGGTGTTAGGTGTGGTTAGGTGTGCTGAGATGAGGTTAGTTGAGGTTAGGTAATATAAGTTATGCTTAGAAGGATTAAGTGAGGTTAGATGAGGTTATGTTTACTTAGCTAAGGTTAGGTGACGTTAGGACAGGTTAGATTTTAATAAGTTTGGTTATGTGAAATTAGGTGTCGTGAAGTGTGGTTAGGTGAGGTTAGATGAGGTTAGGTGTAGTTAGGAAATTTTGTGAGGTTAGGAATGGTTAGTTAAGGTTAGATGAGGTTAGGTATAGTTAGATGAGATTAAGTGTAGTTAGTTACGTTAGGATACATGAGGATAGATTACGATAGGATACATGAGGTTAGATAAGGTTAAGTGAGGTTAGGTTAGGTTAGATGAAATTAGGTTTGTTAGGTGAGGTATGGTGAGGTTAGTTGAGGTTAGGTAAAATTAGGTGAGGTTTGGTGAGTTTAAATGACGTTAGGTAAGGTTAGGTGAGGTTTTGTAATATTAGTAGAGGTTAGTTGAGGATAAGTGAGTTAGGTGACGTTATGTATGGCTAAGTGAGGCTAGGTATGGTTAGGTGTGGTTAGGTGAGGTTAGATACAGGTGTTTTGGTGAGTTTAGCTGAGTTTAGGTGAGGTTAAGTGAGATGATGTGTGTTTATGTGAGGTTAGGTAACATTAGGTGTATATAGGTGTTATTATATGAGATTAGGTGAGATTAGATTAAGTTAGGTGATTTAGGTAAGTTTAGGTTATGTTTAGTTATGTTAAGAGAGGTTATGTGAGGTAAGGTGAGGTTAGGCATACTTTGTTAAACGTTAAAATCTACCAGGTTAAATGAGGTCAGCTGTGGTTAAATGAGGTCAGGTCATGTTAGGTGTGTTTATGTGAGATTAGGTAGGAGTAGGTACTGTTAGGTGAGGTTAGGTGTGCTTAGGCAAGGTTAGGTGAGGATAGGAGAGGTTAAGTGAGGATAGGTGAGGTTAAGAGCGTTTAGATGATAGGTGAGGTTAGGTAAGTTTAGTTATATTTTAGATGTGGTTAGGTGAGGTTAGATGAGGTTAGGTGTGATTAGGAGAGTTTAAGAGAGGTTAAGTGAGGTTAGATGAGGTTAGGTGTTAAGTGAGGTTAGTTGAGGTTAGGTGAGGTTATGTAAGGTTAGATGTGGTTAGGTGTGATTAGTTAATGTTAGGTTTGATTGGGTTATGTTACATGAGGTTAGGTGACTTAGGTAAATTTAGGTTAAGTTAGGTAAGGTTAGTAGAGGTTAGCTGAGGCTATGTGAGGTTAGGTGATTCTAGGTATGGCTAGGTGAGGTTAGGTATGGTTATGTGTGGTTAAGTGAGGTTAGGTGAGATTAGGTGTGGTTAGGTAACTTAAGTTTATTTAGGTTAGGTTAGGTAAGGTTAGGAGAAGTTAGGTGAGGTTAGGTGTCGTTAGGTGTGGTTATGTGAGTTTAGGTGTGGTTATATGTGGTTAGATGTGGTTAAGAAAGGTTAGATGAGGTTAGGCGTGGTTAAGTGAGGTTAAGTGAGGTTACTTTAGTTTTTGTTTGGATAGGTGGAGTTAAGTGTGCTTAGAAGAGATTAGGGGAGTTAAGGTGTGGTTAGGTGAAGTTATGTGAGGTTTGGTGGTTAGGTAAGGGTGTGTGAGGTTAAGTGTCAGTTCGTATGGTAAGGTGATGTTAAGTGACGTTCGATGTAGTGAGTTGAAGTTTTGTGAGGTTAGGTGAGGTTAAGTGTGCTTAGGTGAAGTTGTATGAGTTTAGGTGTGCTTAAGTGATATTGGGAAAGGAGGTGATGTTCGGTGATGATAGGTAAAATTAGGTGAGATTAGGTAACGTTAGGTATAATTAGGTGAGGTTAAGTGAGGTTAGGTGTGGTTAGTTGAGAATAGGTGATCTTATGTGATTTTAGGTAAGATCAAGTGAGATAAGATGAGGTTAGGTAATGTTAAGGTGGGGTTAGGTAAGGTTAGAAGAGGTTGAGCAAGGTTAGGTAAGATTAGGTGAGGTTAGATGATATTTGCTGAGGTTAGGTGAGGTTAAGTTGTTTTATGCATATTCAGGTGATGTTAGATGGTGTGGTTACCTGTGATTATGTGACTTTAGGTAAGGGTAGCTAAGATTAGGTAAGTTTAGGTGAGGTAGGTGAGTTTAGGTGAGGTTGGGTGTAACTTGGTGTGGTTATTTGAGATATGTGATGTTAGATTTGATTAGGTGAGATTAGGTGACTTAGGGTAGTTTAGGTGAGGTTTGTTGTATTTAGGTGATGTTTGGTGAGAATATGTGTTGTTAGTGAGGATAGGTGAAGTTTAATGAGATTAGGTGTGGTTATGTAAGGTTAGGTAATGTTATGTATAGTTAGGTGAGGTTAAGTGAGATTTGTTAAAGTTAGGTGAGGTTAGGTAAGGTTAAGTGAGGTTATTTTATGATAGATGAGGTTAGGTGACTTTAGGTATGGTTAGGTGAGGTTAGGTGAAGTTAGGAAAGGTTAAGTCACATTATGTGTGGTGAGGTGAAGTTACATTAGGTTGGGTAAGGTTAGGTAAGATTAGGTGAGGTTAGATGTTATTAGGTAAAGTTATGTGAGGTTAGATGTGGTTAGATGTGGTTAGTGAAGGATAGGTGAAGTTATGTGATTTTAGCTAAGATTATGTGAGCTTGTGATGTTTGTGAAATAATGTTAGGTGATGTTAAGTGATGTTAAGTGATAATAGCTGAAGTTAGGTTCAGTGAGGTTAGGTGAGGTTAATTGAGGTTAGGTGAGATTAGGTGCGGTTAGGTGTGATCAGGTGACTCTGAGTGAGGTTTGGTGATGTTAGGTGTGGTTAGGTGAGGTTATATGAGGTTAAGTTTGGTTGGGAGTGGTTATGTTACGTTAGCTGCGATTAGGTAAATTAGGTTTGGTTAGAAGTTATGTAAGGTTAGGAGAGTTTAGGTGAGGTTAGGTGCTGTTAGATGAGATTAGGTGTGGTAATATGAGGTTAGGTGGGGTCAGGTGAGGTTAGGGTAGGTTAGCTGAGGATAGGAGACGTTAGGAAAGGTTAGGTGAGGCTAGTGAGTTTTTTAGAGGATAGGTGTGATTAGGTGAGGTTAGTTGAAGTTAGGTTAGGTTAGTTAGATTCGGTAAGGTTAACTGAGGTTAGGTGAGCTTATTTTAAGATTAGGTGAGGTTAGGCGAGGTTAGGTGACATTATATGTGGTTATATAAAGTTTAAGTGTGTTTAGGTATGGTTAGGTGAGGTTAGGGAAAGATAGGTGATGTTAGGTTAGGCTAGATGTGATTAGATGTGATTTGGTGATGTCAGTTGTGATTAGGAATGGTTAGGTGACTTAGGTGACGTTATGTTTGGTTATGTGAGGTTAGGAGAGGTTAAATGATGCTAGGTAAGGTAAGTTATATGAGGTTAGGCATGCTTAGGTAAGGTTATGTGAGGTTAGGAGATGATAGGTAAGTTTAGGTGAAGTTAGATATGTATAGGTCTGGTTATTAGCTGTTTGTTGAGGTTAAGTGAGGTTAATTGTTGTTTGGTGTGGTTAGGTGAGGTTAGTTGTTGTAACTTGTGGTTAGTAGGGTTTATGTTATGTTAAATGAGGTCAGGTTTGGTTAAGAGAGGTTAAGAGAGGTTGTTAGCAGTGGATATGTGTGATTATGTGTGGTTAGGAGAGGTTTAGTTAGGTTAAGTGGGGGTAGGTCTGGTTAGGTGAAGTTTCATGAGATTAGGTGAGCTTAGGTCAGGCTAGGTAAAACTAGGTGAGGTTAGGTGTGGAATGCTGTTGTAATATGAGATTAGGTCAGGTTAGTTTAGGTTATGTGAGGTTAGGTGTGTTTAGGTGTGCTTAGGTAAGGCTAGTTTTCCTGCTAGGTGAGGTTTAGGTTTAATGAGGTTAGGCAAGTGTAGGTGATGTAAGGTAAGGTTAAGTGTTCATAGGTGAGTTTAGGCAAGTTTACTTTAAGTTATGTGTGCTTAGGTGAGGTTAGATGTACTTAGGTAAGGTTAGTTGTGGTTAGGTGAGATTAGGTATGTTTAGGTGAGGTTAGGTATGGTTAGGTGATATTAGGTATGTTTAGGTGAAGTTAGGTGAAGTTAGATGAATTTAGGTATGGTAAGGTGAGGTTAGAAAGGTTAGGTGTGCTTATGAGAGGTTCGGTGAGGTTAAGGAAGGTTAGGGTTGCTTAGGTGAGGTTAGGTGAGGTAAGGTGTGCTTAGGTAAGATTAGGTTAGGTGAAATTAGGACAGGTTAGGTGATGTTATGTGATGTTGGGTAATACTAGGTATGGTTAGGTGTGTTTAGGTAAGGTTAAGTAAAGTTAGGTTTGTTTAGTAGTGGTTAGGAGAGGTGAGGCGAGGTTAGGCGAGGCTAAATGTGGTTACATAAGGTTAAGTGAGGTTAGGTGAAGTTAGGTTAGGTGAGGTTAAGTAAGGTGAAGTTAGGTTAGGTGAGGTTAAGTAAGGTTAAGTGAGATTAGTTAAGGTTAGGTGAGCATAAGTTAGGTGTGCTTACGGTGATTAGGTAAGGTTAAGATTTTTTAGGGTTATTAGGTGAGTTTATGTATCCTTACATGAGGATAGATGAGGTTAGGACAGGTTAGGAGAGGTTAGGTGAAGTTAGGTAATTCTGGGTGTGATTACGTGTGGTATGGGATGAGGGTTATGAGAGGTTAGGTGATGTTAGGTGAATTTAAATGAGGTTAGGTGAAGTTAAATGAGGTTAGATGTAGTTAGGTTAGTTTAATTAAGGTTAGGTGAGGTTAGCTGAAATTAGGTGAGGTTAGGTGAAGTTATGTTAAGTTACGTTATATTTGGTTAGGTTGAGGTAAGGTGAGGTTAGGTAAGGTGAGCTGAGATTATGTGAGCTTGCATGAGGTTAGGTAACGCTACATATGGTTAGGTGAGGTTGTGTTATAATTATGATAAGGTGTGGTTAGGTGAGGTTAGATAATATTAGGTCAGGTTATGTGAGGCTAGATGAGGTTATGTAAGGTGAGCTGAGGCAAGATGAGTTTAACTGAGGATAGGTATGGTTACTTGAGGTGAGATTAGGTGTGGTTAGGTGTAATTAGTTGAGGTTAGGTGTGATTAGGTGAAGTTAGGTGAGGTTAAATCAGGTAAGGAATGCTTATATTAGGTTTTGCTAGGTTATGAGAGGTTTGGTGATGTCTAGTGAGGTTAGTTGTGGTTAGGTGTGGCTAGGAGAAGTTAAGTGAGGTTAGCTGAGGTTAGATGAGGTTAGGTACTGATGGGTGTGGTTAGGTGTGGTTAGGAGAGGTTATGTGAGGTTAAGAGGTTTAAATGAGGTGAGGTGAGGTTAAGTGAAGTTACTTGTGGTTATGTGAGGTTAGTTCATGTCTAGGTGAGGTTAGCAGAGGTTATGTAAGGTTAGGTGAGGCTAGGTGAGGTTATGCGTGGATAAGTGTTGTAAAGAGAGATAATGTGAGGTTCGGTAAGGTTTGTTTGGGTTATGTGAGATTAGGTAAGGATAGGTGTGATTAGGTGAGGTTTCTTGAGGGTGTGATTGCTTAAGTGAGGTTAGGTTTGGTAAGTTTAGATGAGGTTAGATGTTGTTAGGTGAGGTTAGGTGTGTTTAGCTGAGGTAAGTTGAGGTTAGGTAAGTTTTTAGGTGTGGTTAGGTGAGGTTAGGAGAGTTTAAGTTTGCTTAGGGAAGTTTACATGAGGTTATAACAGGTTATGTGACGTTAGTTGAGATTAAGTGTAATTATGTGTGGTTAGTAGATGTTAGGTCATATTAGGTGAGGATAGTTCTGGTTTGGTGTGATTATTTAAGGTTAGGTTTGGTTAAGTGTGGTTAGGAGAGCTTAGGTGAGTTTCATTAAGGTCAGCTTTGGTTAGAAGTTAGATTGTGTTATTTGTGGGTAGGGATGGTTAGGTGATATTAGGAGACCTTAGGTGAGGTTAAGTGAGGTTAGGTAAGGTTATGTGAGATTAGGTAATGTTAGGTGTGCTTAGATGAGGTTACAGGAGGTTATGTGTCCTTAAGTAAGATTATGTATCGGTATGTGAGGTTAGAGAGAATGGGTGTGTTTGGGTGAGGTTAGGTAAGGTTAGTTGAGGTTATGTGTGCTTAGGTGACATTAACTTGAGGTTAGGTGTGCTTAGGTGGGGATAGGTGAAGTTAGGTGAGGTTAGTTAATGCTAGGAGTGGTTAGGTTTGGTTAGCTGAGGTTAGATGAGGTTAAGTGTGTTCTGGAGTGGTAATGAGAGGATAAGAGATGTTAGGTGAGGCTAGAGGCTAGAAGAGGTTAGGTATGGTTAAGTGAGGTTGGGTGAGATTACTTGAAATTAGGTGAGATTAGGTGAAGCTAGGTTAATTTAGGTTAGGTTAGGTTTGGTTACGTGAAGTGAGGTTAGGTGAGGTTAGCTGAGATTAGGTGAGGTTACATGAGGCTAGCTAGGTGATGTTACATATTGTTAGGTAAGGTTAGGTGAAATTAGTTGCAGTTTTGTGTGATTAGGTGAGGTTAGGTGTGACTAGATGAGGTTAGATAACTTAGGTGTGGCTAGGTTAGTTTATGTGAGGTTTGGAGAGAGTAAGTGATGATAGGTGAGGGTATGTGAGGTTAGGCAAGCTTATATGACGTTACATAATGTTAGGAGAGATTTGGCGAGTTTTGGTGAGGTTAGGTGTGGTTTGGAGAGATTAGGAGATGTTTGGTGAGGATAGTTGCGGTTTGGTTTGGTTAGGTGAGGTTAGGTGTGGTTAGATATGGATAGGAGAGTTCAAGTGAGGTTAGGTGAGGTCAGGTTTGGTTAAGTGAGGTTAGGTGAAGATAGGTATGAATATATGTGGTTAGGTGTAGTTAGGAGAGGTTTGGTGAGGTTAGGTAGTTTAGGTGAGGTTAGTTGAAGTTAGGTAAAGTTACTTGAGATTTAGTGAGGTAAAGTTTTGAGATTTTAGGTGAGGGCTGGTAAGTTGAAGTGAGTCTAGGTGAGGTTATGAGTGGATATGTATGGTAACATGAGGTTAGGTAAGGTTTGGTGAGGTCAGGTGAGGTTATTTGAGGTTAGGTGAGGTTAGGTGTGCTTAAGAGTGAGGTTAAATTATGTTAGGTGTGCCTAGGTAAGGTTACGTTATGTGTACTTAGGTGAAGTTAGGTTAGGTTAGGTTAGGTTAGGTTAGGTTAGGTTAGGTAATTCTAGGTGTGGTTAGGTATGGTTATGTGAGGTTAGGTGAGATTAAGTGTCGTTAGGTGAGGTTACATGTCGTTAGGAGAAGTTATCTGAGTACAGGAGAGGTTCGGTGTTGTTAATTGAGATTAGGTGAGCTTCGCTAAGTTTTAGGTAATGTTAGGTAAAGTTAGGTGAGGTTAAGTGAGGTTAAGTGAAGTTAGATAAGATTATGTTTTGTTAGGAGAGGTTAGGTGAGGTTAGATGTGATTAGGTGTGGTTAAGTGTGGTTAAGTGAGGTTATGTGAGCTTAGGTGTGGTTAGGTGATGAACGGTAAGGTAAGGTGTAGATTGAGGTTAAAAGAGTTTGTGTGCTTAGGGGATGTTGGGTGAGGTTAGGTGAGGTCAGGTGTGATTAGGTAAGGTTAGTTGAGTTTAGCATAGGTTAGGTTATGTTAGGTGAGGATAAGGATGAGGTTAAGTGAGGTTAGGTGTGGTTAGGAGAAGTTAGGTGAGGTTCTGTGAGTAAGGTTAAGTTTTGTTACATAAAATCAGGTATAGCTAGGTGAGGTTAGGTGTGGTAAGGTGAGGTTAGTTGAGGTTAGCTAAGTTTAGGTGAGGTTAGGTGATGTTACATAAGTTTAGATGAAGTTAGCTGGTATTAGGTATGGCTAGGTAAGATTAGTTTGTATTAAGTGCGGTTAGGTGAAGTTAGATAAGGTTTCGTGAAGCTATGTAAGGTTAGGTGAGGTTAAGTAAGGTTATATGAGGTTAGTTTAGGTTAAGTGAGATTATGTGTGTTAGGTGAGGTTATGTGACGTTAGGTGTGGTTAGGTGTTGTTAGGTGAAGTTAGGTAAATTTTAGGGGCGATTAAGTGAGGAGAGATTAGGTGAGTTGAAGAGAGGTAAGGTAAAGTTAGGTATGTTATATAAGGTTAGGTCCTGTTAGGTGAGGTTAGGTGAGGTTATATGTGGTAAGGTGATATTAGGTTATATTATTTGTGCTCACATTAGGTTACGTAACGTGACGTAAGAAGAGGTTAGTTTAGGTTAAGTGAGGTTAAATGTGGTTATATGTTGTTATGAGAGGTTAGGTGAGGATAGATGATACTATTGTTGGTTAGGTGCGGTTAGTTGATTTAAGTTGAGGTTACGTATGGTTAGGTGAGGTTAAGTTAGGTTTGGTGAAATTAAGTGTGTTAGGTGTGGTTAAGTTATGTTTGATGAGGTTAGGAGTGGTTAGGTGATGTTAGCTGAGGTTACCTATGGGTAGGTATGAATAAGTAATGTTAGGTGAGGTTAGTTGAGGTTACCTTTGGTTAGTCGAGGTTACATGCGGTTAGGTGTGGTTATATGGTGAGATTTGGTGAGGTTAGGTGTGTCTAGGTGAAGTCAAGAGAAGTTAGGTAAAGTTATTTATAATTATGTAAGGTTAGGTGCTATTAGCTAATGTTATGTGAGGTTAGGTGTGCTGAAGTTAGTTTACTAAAGGCTACCTGAGGTTAGAAGAAGGTAGGTGAGGTTAATGATTAGATGTGGTTAGGTGCGGTTAGGAGAGTTTAGGTGAGGTTAGGAGAGATTAAGTGTAGTTTGGTGTCTTTAGGTGATATTAGCTGTGGTTAGCTGAGATTAAGTGAGGTTGTGTGTTGTATGGTGAGAATAGATGAGGTTAGGAAAGGTAATATGAGGTTAAGTAAGGTTAGATGAGGTTACTTGTGGTTAGGTAAGGTTATATGGTGTTAGGTGTCTTGTTAGATGAGGGTAGATGAGGTAAAGTGAGGTTAAGTGTAATTAGTTGAGGTTATATGACTTAGGTGAGGTTAGATGAAATTAGGAGAGGTTAGGTGATATTAGGTGTGGTTAGGTGAGGTTATGTGAGGTTAAGTGAGGTTAGCTATGATAAGATGTGGTTAGGTGAGGATCAGTTAGGTTAGGTGAGGTTAGGTGAGGCTATGTGTGATTACATAAAGTTAGATGAGATTAGCTAAGGTTACTAAAAGTTAGATAGGATTTGGTGAGGTGTGTTAGAAGAGGTTAGGTAATATTAGGTGTTTTAGGAGAAGTTAGCTGAGGTTAGGTAAGGTTAGAAGGTTAGGTGAGGGTTGGTGAGGTTTGGTAAGGTCATGTGCGATTAAATGAGATTAGTAGAAATTAAGGTAAGTTAGGTGAGGCTAAGTGGGAGAAATTAAGGTTAAGTGAGGTTCGGTCAGGTTACGAGATGGTAGGTGAGTTTATCTGAGGTTACATGAGCTTATGTGACGTTAGATGACATAAAGTGTGCTTAGGTGAGAGTAAGTGAGGTTATATTTGCCTAGGTGAGGTTATTTGAGGTTAGGTGAGGTCAGGTGAACTTAGGTTACGTGAGGTAAGGTTAGGTAAGATTATGTGTGGTTAGGTGAGATTAGGTGAGGTTAGGTGAGGTCAGGTTAGGTTAGATTAGTTAGGTTAGGTGAATTTAGGTGTAATTAGGTGAGAATAGGTGTGCTTAAGTGAAATTAGGTGAGGTTAGGACAAGTTTTGCTTGGTGAAGTTAGATGAGGTTAGGTATGGTTAATCATAGTTAGGTGAGGTTAGGTGTGGTTAGTTGTGGTTAGGAGAGGTTATGTGAGGTTAGTTGAGATAATGTGAGGTTATGTGAGGTTAAGTACGGTTATGTAAAGATATGTGAGATTAGGTGAGGTTAGGTAATGTTAGGTGTGGTTCTGATTGATTAGTTAAGGATAGTTGAGTGTTAAGTGAGGTTACATAAGGTTAAGTGATATTAGGTAAGGTTAGGTAAACTTACATGAGGTTAAGTATTTGATTGTAAGGTTAGCTGAAGTTAGATGATATTAGCTGAGATTAGAGGATGTTATATGATGTTATATGAGGTTACGTTATGAGTGATTAGTATGAGTGATTAGGATATTTGAAGTTAGGTGAAGTTAGGTAAGGTTAGGTGAGGTTAGGTGAGGTTAAGTGAAGTTAGGTGATATTAATTGCGGTTAGTTGTCAGCAGCTGAGGTTAGGTGAGGTTAAATGTGGTTAGGAGATGTTAGGTATTAATAGGTGAGGTTATGTTAAGTTAGGTATTGTTAGGTGAGATTAGGTGAGGTTAGGTAAGGTAGGGTGATGTTTGAATACTTGGGTGAGGTTACATGAGGTTAGGTAAGGTTAAGAGAGGCTAGGTATGGTTAGGTGTGGTTGGATGATGTTTCTTATTTAGGTGAGGTTACTTGAGGTTAGGTGTGTTTGGGTGAGGTTTGGTGAGGTTAGATGAGGATAACTGATGATAAGTGAGTTAAGGTAAGGTAAGTTTAGGTGAGGTTATGTAAGGTTAAGTGTGGTAATGTGAAATTAGTTGAAGTTAGGTGAGATTATGCGAGTTTAAGTGAGGTTAGATGTGGTTGGATGAGGTTAGGTTATGTTAGGTGTAGTTAGGTGTTGTTAGGTGAGGTTAGGTGAGGATAATTGATGATGATGAGTTGAATTAAGTTAAGGTTAGGTGAGAGTAAAATAATAATAATAATAATAATAATAATAATAAGAAGAAGAAGAAGAAGAAGAAGAAGAAGAAGAAGAAGAAGAAGAAGAATTATGATAATAATAATAATAATAATGATAACAATAATAATAATAATAATAATAATAATAATAATAATGATAATAATAATAATGATAATAATAATAATAATAAAAATAATAATAATAATGATAATAATAATAATAATAATAATAATAATAATAATAATAATAATAATAATAATAATAATAATAAAAATAATAATAAATGGTTTATTATTCAGGCAGTTTACAAACTGAAAATGTACACAGATGGGTGGGGAAATACTTAACATTAATCCTGAAGCTAGGTCTAATCTAGAAGCGAAATACTATTGATTGATGGCTCGTACCATGGTGGGAATCGCGCTGAGTCTGTACCGGTCCGTGCGCGGCACCCTTAGTGGCGTTATCTTATTGTGGTGTTTGGTGGCACGGACTGGGTGAGGCGTGTCAAGCGGCAGCATGTGTCTGAGAGTTGGATGATGCAAAAGTCCCCTTCCAAATTCCACCAAAGCCTCTCGGTGCCTGGTGTATATTCTGAACAGACTCAGGGTGGTCAGGACTTCATCATAGGTTGTGTAGGCAGGACCAAGGATGACCCTTCACGCCCTTTTCTGCAGGCTCTCTAGCTGGAGCTGTTGAGTGTGTGTGAGGGAGAAGAACCACGCTGGGGAGACATACATATGTTTTGGGGAGGATGGAGTCGAGTTACACCCCCCTTAACTTGTCTGTCGGCGTCCCCAGCGACCTGAATCTGCGCAGCATGTACAGCCTGTAAGTATCCGATCTTACGGTGCTGGCGACAAGCTACTTCCATGTCAGCTGGACGTCCACCGTGACTCCGAGAAGCTTGGCACATTAGACCATCTGGAGGGAGTACGGGCTCACCGTGAGCTGGGGAGGGGGCACTGGTAAAGAGGAGGTACAGGAATGCATCACCACAGTTTTGCTGTGGTTAATGGTCATCCTGTTCTTTTTCGTCCACTTCTGCAGTCGCTCCAAGATTGCATGCATTGGCGAGTAGTCCGGGTTCTTGTTGCAGACTGGGATGCTGATGGTGCAGTCATCCTCATACTTCCAGTGATGGGGGTGTCAGTGAGTGCGTCGTTAATCAGGAGTAGTAAGCATAGTGGACCCATCGTGGTCCCCTGGGAGATCCCACATGTCAGCTGTTGGAAATTAGAGACAGAGCCCTGGTAGCGAACAGCCTGACGCCTCCTTGAGAGGAAGTCGGCTACACACGCTACCAGGTTAGGAGGGAGACCCAGACCTTGCTGATGACAAAAATATGATCAACAAGATCAAAGGCTTTTTTGAAGTTCAGAAAAGCAACAGCTAGAGAGGTGCTTCGCTTGCCCAAGTGGCTGTGGATGAATTGAAGGACGCTGGTCAGGTAATGGGAGGTGAAGGTGGCTTTGATATTGCCAAACTGTCTGATATCCACGGTATTATAACTTTGGTGTAGGCCCAGTCATACACAAAATCTTCGCAAATAAGGCTAGGGATAGGGGTGATAGAGACTGGCCTGAGGTCAACGAGTGACTGGACTGGAAGTTTTGGGGATGAGAGTGACGCAAGATGTCTTCCAGTCCGCGGAGCAGGAGTGTTGAGAGAGAGAGAGAGGCATTTATTATGGAGCAGAGCGGTGTTGCTGGCTCTTCAGGAAACTCCTTGTAAATTTTTATAGGATGGTCAGTTGGTGTGGTGATCTTGATTTAAATTTAAGCATTCTCTTAAAAACATCCATCGCCTGGACGGTGGGGGGTGGGGAGGGAGCGGAAAGATGGTCTGGAAGCAGAGTGGTGTGGAGGGGAGGAAAGGTCTGACAGATAGCGGCAAAGTGATGGTTTATCTCCTGAGCTGCGAGATTAGCAGGAAGGTGTGAGGTGCAAGGAAGAGATGAAGTGTGCTTTTGTAGGCCACACACTGGTTTGATCTTAGCATACTACTGTCTGTTGTTGGCCAACTTGAGGTGGTGTATCTTGTCCCGGTAATATCATGCCTTGGCAGCCTTAATCTCCCTGATCCCTTTGTTTCTTAGTTTCTTGTATAGGACCGGTCAGGAGTGGAACGCCCAGGTCCGCTGACACATGAGTCTTTTAAGGCAGGGCGCCATCCAGGGGTATCAAACGGGTGCACTGTGACGGTCTTGGTTGGGAAGTAGCGGAGGAAGGCTTCTGTGGTGGTGGCGACGTAATTGTGCCATTTTAAGTGGACGTCCTCCAATATTTATATATTTATAATCACCAGAAAACCAAGTCTGAATAAAAAAAATGGTATTGCAGTTCTAAGAGATACTTATGTAACCTATGAAATAAGTTTGAGTGAGATACACGGTATCAATATTTTTAGAGACAATTCTAAAATCACCTAACCACACCTAGCAACACCTAACCTAACATTACCTTACTTTTTTTTTTTAGGAAGGACACTGGTCAAGGGCAACAAAATTCCAATAAAAAATATGCCTACTCAAATGCCAGTCCCATAAAAGGGTCAAAGCAGTAGTCAAAAAATGATGAAAAAGTGTCTTGAAACCTCCCTCTTGAAGGAATTCAAGTCATAGGATGGTGGAAATACAGAAGCAGGCAGGGAGTTCCAGAGTTTACCAGAGAAAGAAATGAATGACTGAGAATACTGGTTAACTCTTGCGTTAGAGAGGTTGACAGAATAGAGGTGAGAGAAAGAAGAAAGTCTTGTGCAGCGAGGCCGCAGAAGGAGGGGAGGCATGCAGTTAGCAAGATCAGAAGAGCAGTTAGCATGAAAATAGCGGTAGAAGACAGCTAGATATGCAATTATGCGGCAGTGAGAGAGAGGCTGAAGACAGTCAGTTAGAGGAGAGGAGTTGATGAGACGAAAAGCTTTTGATTCCACCCTGTCAGAAGAGCAGCATGAGTGGAACCCCCCCAGACTTCTAACTTTAATTCTTGCTGGAAGTTTGCTTACATTCTCCTAACTTTTTAGAAGCTGTTTTAGCTAGAGATGAGATGTGAAGTTTTCAGTTCAGATTATAAGTAAAAGACAGGCCGAGGATGTTCAGTGTAGAAAAGGGGGACAGTTGAGTGTCATTGAAGAAGAAGGGATAGTTGTCTGGAAGGTTGTGTCGAGTTGATAGATGGAGGAATTGAGTTTTTGAGGCATTGAACAATACCAAGTTTGCGCTGCCCCAATCAGAAATTTTACAAAGATCAGAAGTCAGGCGTTCTGTGGCTTCCCTGCGTGATATGTTTACCTCCTGAAGGGTTGGACGTCTATGAAAAGACATGGGAAAGTGCAGGGTGGTATCATCAGCGTAGGAGTCGATAGGACAAGAAGTTTGGTTTAGAAGATCTTTAATGAATAATAAGAAGAGAGTGGGTGACAGGACAGAACCCTAAGGAACACCACTGTTATTAGATTTAGGAGAAGAACAGTGACCGTCTACCACAGCAGCAATAAAACGGTCAGAAAGGAAACTTGAGATGAAGTTACAGAGAGAAGGATAGAAACTGTAGGAGGGTAGTTTGGAAATCAAAGCTTTGTGCCAGACTCTATCAAAAGCTTTTGATATGTCCAAGGCAACAGTAAAAGTTTCACCAAAATCTCTAAAAGAGGATGACCAAGACTCAGTAAGGAAAGCCAGAAGATCACCAGTAGAGCGGCCCTGACGGAACTCATACTGGCGATCAGATAGAAGGTTGTGAAGTGATAGATGTTTAAGTATCTTCCTGTTGAGGATATATTAAAAAAACTTTAGATAGGCAGGAAATTAAAGCAATAGGACGGTAGTTTGAGGGATTAGAACGGTCACCCTTTTTAGGAACAGGTTGAATGTAGGCAAACTTCCAGCAAGAAGGAAAGGTAGATGTTGACAGACAGAGCTGAAAGGGTTTGACTAGGCAAGGTGCAAGTACGGAGGCACAGTTTCGGAGAACAATAGGAGGGACCCCATCAGGTCCATAAGCCTTCTGAGGGTTTAGGCCAGCGAGGGCATGGGAAAAATCATTGCGAAGAATTTTATTAGGTGGCATGAAGTAGTCAGAGGGTGGAGGAGAGGGAGGAACAAGCCCAGAATCGTCCAGGGTAAAGTTTTTAGCAAAGGTCTGAGCAAAGAGTTCAGCTTTAGAAATAGATGTGATAGCAGTGGTGCCATCTGGTCGAAGTAGAGGAGGAAAAGAAGAAGAAGCAAAGTTATTGGAGATATTTTTGGCTAGATGCCAGAAATCACGAGGGGAGTTAGATCTTGAAAGATTTTGACATTTTCTGTTAATGAAGGAGTTTTTGGCTAGTTGGAGAACAGACTTGGCATGGTTCCGGGCAGAAATATAAAGTGCATGAGATTCTGGTGATGGAAGGCTTAAGTACCTTTTGTGGGCCACCTCTCTATCATGTATAGCACGAGAACAAGCTGTGTTAAACCAAGGTTTAGAAGGTTTAGGACGAGAAAAAGAGTGAGGAATGTATGCCTCCATGCCAGACACTATCACCTCTCTTATGCGCTCAGCAAACAAAGACGGGTCTCTGACACGGAAGCAGTAGCCATTCCAAGGAAAATCAGCAAAATACCTCCTCAGGTCCCCCCAACTAGCAGAGGCAAAACGCCAGAGGCACCTTCGCTTAGGGGGATCCTGAGGAGGGATTGGAGTGATAGGACTAGATAAAGATATGAGATTGTGATCGGAGAAGCCCAACAGAGAAGAAAGGGTGACAGCATAAGCAGAAGGATTAGAGGTCAGGAAAAGATCAAGAATGTTGGGCGTATCTCCAAGACGGTCCAATACGAGTAGGGTGTTGCACCAATTGCTCTAGGTCATGGAGGATAGCAAAGTTGTAGGCTAGTTCACCAGGATGGTCAATGAAGGGAGAGGAAAGCCAAAGCTGGTGGTGAACATTGAAATCTCCAGGATTGGAGATCTCTGCAAAAGGGAAGAGGGTCAGAATGTTTTCCACTTTGGAAGTTAAGTAGTCAAAGAATTTCTTATAGTCAGAGGAGTTAGGAGAGAGGTATACAGCATAGATAAATTTAGTATGAGAGTGACTCTTTAGTCGTAGCTGGATGGTGGAAAATTCGGAAGATTCAAGAGCGTGGGCACGAGAGCAGGTTAAGTCATTGCGCACATAAACGCAGCATCCAGCTTTGGATCGAAATTGAGGATAGAGAAAGTAGGAGGGAACAGAAAAGGGATTACTGTCAGTTGCCTCAGACACCTGAGTTTCAGTGAGGAAAAGAAGATGAGGTTTAGAAGAGGAGAGGTGGTGTTCTACAGATTGAAATTAGATCTTAGACAGCGAATGTTGCAGAAGTTAATGAAGAAAAAGTTGAAGGGGGTGTCAAGACACTTAGGGTCGTCGACAGAAAGGCAGTCCGACCTGGGGACATTTATGGTCCCCTCCCCAGATGGGGACTCCGAAGCTGGTGTAGGAGTCGCCATGATGATTTTAAACTTTTTGAGTGAGGGGTGTGTGTGTTATTAGGTGCTTGTAGTTTTGTGTGGAGGAAGAGAGTTGTCTTCAGAGGACAGAAGCAATGACTGCCCCCTTGTGTTGTGAGACATAAAGGGAAACGTTCAATGAGGTCACAGCTGGTTTAAAGAAAAGTTTACAGCACCCCTTGAACAGTGCTTTAGACTGACTGGGAGTAATTATTGTTTCGGCAGGTGTCTACCGCCTCCTCCTGTAACCTAACCTAACCTAACCTAACCTAAGTCACCCAACCTTACCTAACCTAACTTAACATTACCAAAGCTCATGTAACCGTAGATTCAGTTTTGTTGTCCTCCACGACCTAGAGCAATTGGTGCAACAAGTTGCTGCAACTCGTATTTCTGACCGTTTTGGAGATACGCGCAACATTCTTGACCTTTTCCTGACCTCTAATCCTTCTGCTTATGCTGTCACCCTTTCTTCTCCGTTGGGCTCCTCCGATCACAATCTCATATCTGTATCTTGTTCTATCGCTCAAATCCCTCCTCAGGATCCTCAAGGTGCCTTTGGCGTTTTGCCTCTGCTAGTTGGGGGGACCTGAGGAGGTATTTTGCTGATTTTCCTTGGAATGACTACTGCTTCCGTGTCAGAGACCCGTCTTTGTGTGCTGAGCTCATAACAGAGGTGATAGTGTCTGGCAAGGAGGCGTACAATCCTCACTCTTTTTTTCGACATAAACCTTCTAAACCTTGGTTTAACACAGCTTGTTCTCGTGCTGTACTTACATTCAGGCTGTTCCTAAAAAGGGTGACCGTTCTAATCCCTCAAACTACCGTCCTATTGCTTTAATTTCTTGCCTATCTAAAGTTTTTGAATCTATTCTCAACAGGAAGATTCTTAAACATCTATCACTTCACAACTTTCTATCTGATCGCCAATATGTGTTCCATCAAGGCCGCTCTACTGGTGATCTTATGGCTTTCTTTACTGAGTCTTGGTCATCCTCTTTTAGAGATTCTGGTGAAACTTTTGCTGTTGCCTTGGAGATATAAAAGCCTTTTGATAGAGTCTGGCACAAAGCTTTGATTTCCAAACTACCCACCTAGGGCTTCTATCCTTCTCTCTGTAACTTCATCTCAAGTTTCCTTTCTGACCGTTGTATTGCTGCTGTGGTAGACACAGGTACAATACCAAAACACATTGAACAATACCAAACTTGGTATTGTTCAATGCGTCATAAACTCAATTTCTCCAGCTATCAACTCAATACAACCTTCCAGACAACTATCCCCTCTTCTTCAATGACACTCAACTGACCCCATCTTCTACAATGAAGATCCAGGGTCTGTCCTTTACTTATAATCTAAACTAACTACACCTTATCTCACTTAACCATTTCTAACCTCACATAATTTCACCTAAAAGCACCTAATCATACCTAACTTCATTTAACCTCACCCTGTCTATCCTAATATCACCTCACCACGCATAACCACACCTAACTTCTCATAACCTAACATAACCTAACCATACCTAACTTCAACTAACTTCACCTAACTTAAGCTAACCAGCTTACCTCACCTAACATTACCTAACCTCAATCTTACCTATCCTCACCTAATCATGCTTAATCTCACCTAACCTCATCTAACGAAACCTAACCTCATGAAGCCTCACCTATCCTCACCTGACCATACTTTACCTCATATAACCTCACCTAACCACACCAAATCTCACCTAATCTCACATAACATCTCTTAACCTCACCTAACACCAGCTAATCTCACCTTTTTTTTTTTTCTTATGTAAGAGTGACACTAGCCAAAGGCAACAAAAATCCAATAAAAAAAATGCCCACTGAAACACCAGTCCCATAAAAGGGTCAAAGCAGTAGTCAAAAATTGATGAATAAGTGTCTTGAAACCTCCCCCTTGAAGGAATTCAAGTCATAGGAAGGTGGAAATATAGAAGCAGGCAGGAAGTTCCAGAGTTTACCAGAGAAAGAAATGAATGATTGTGAATACTGGTTAACTCTTGCGTTAGAGAGGTGGACAGAATAGAGGTGAGAGAAAGAAGAAAGTATTGTGCAGAGAGGCCGCTGGAGGAGGGGAGGCATGCAGTTACGAGATCAGAAGAGCATAGCGGTAGAAGACAGCTAGAGATGCAACATTGCGACGGTGAGAGAGAGGCTCAAGATAGTCAGTTAAAGGAGAGGAGTTGATGAGACGAAAAGCTTTTGATTCCTCCCTGTCTAGAAGAGCAGTATGAGTGGAATCTCTCCAGACATGTGAAGCATACTTCATACATGGACGGATAAGGCCCTTTAACAGAGTTAGCAGCTGGGGGGGGGGTGAGAAAAACTGACAGAGACGTCTCAGAACTCCTAACTTCATAGAAGCTGTTTTAGCTTGAGATGAGATGTGAAGTTTCCAGTTCAGATTATAAGTAAAGGACAGAACGAGGATGTTCAGTGTAGAAGAGGGGGACAGTTGAGTGTCACTGAAGAAGAGATAGTTGTCTGGAAGGTTGTTTCGAGTTGATAGATGTAGGAATTGAGTTTTTGAGGCATTGAACAATACCAAGTTTGCTTTGCCCCAATCAGAAATTTTAGAAAGATCAGAAATCAAGCGTTCTGTGGCTTCCCTGCGTGAAATGTTTACCTCCTGAGGTTAGGTTTTATTAGCTAAGGTGAAGACGTTAGGAGAGGTTAGATGAGGTTAAGTGTGGTTAGATGAGGTTAGGTGATGTTAAGTGAA
Source organism: Scylla paramamosain (assembly GCF_035594125.1). Classification (NCBI taxonomy): domain Eukaryota; kingdom Metazoa; phylum Arthropoda; class Malacostraca; order Decapoda; family Portunidae; genus Scylla; species Scylla paramamosain. The sequence continues at coordinate 7,243,464 of NC_087198.1, forward strand.
GTTAGATTTCATTATGTGAGGTTAGATAAGATTTGGTGGGTTAGGTGATTTTAGATGAGGTTATTTGTGTTTAGGTAAAGGTATGTGTGTTTAACCAAGGTTAGAAAAGTTTATGTGATGTTAGGTGAGGTTAGGTGTGGATAAGTGTAGTTAAGAGAAGTTAGGTTAGCCTAGGTGTGGTTAAGTGAGGTTAGTTGAGATAAGGTGTTGTTACTAGAGGTCAGATTATTTTACGTGAGCTTTTGTGTCGTTATTTGAGTTTATGTGAGATTAGGTGTGGTTAGATGAGGTTATTTGAGATTAGGTGAGGTTAAGTGAGGTTAAGTGTGGATAGGCTTAGTGAGGTTAAGTGTGGATAGGCTTAGTGAGGTTAAGTGTGGTAAGTTTTAGTGAGATTAGGTGATTGTGGGAGACATTTGATTAGGATAAGTGACGTTAGGTAAGGCTAGGGGAGATTAGATGTTTTAGGTGTGGTAAGGTGAGGTTAGGTGAGGATAGGTGAAATTAGTTGTATTTATATTAAGTTAGGTGTGCTTAAGTGAGGTTAGATAAGGTTAGTTGTGATTAGTTAAGATTAAATGAGGTTGGATGCGCTTAGGTTAGGTAAAACAAAGTTAGGAGAGGTTAGGTGAGGTTAGGTGTGCTTAGAGAAGATTAAAAGAGGTTATCTGAAGTTAGGTGTGCTTAGTAGAGGTTAGGTGATTTAAGGTGAGATCAGGTTTGCTTAGGTGAGGTTTTGTGACATTACAACTGTTTAAGCTAGGTTAAGTAGCTATAGGTGAGGTCAGGTGTGATTAGATGTACATAGGTGAGGTTATTTGAGTTTAAATGAAGTTAAGTGTGGTTAGGAAAAGATAGCTAAGGTTAGATAAGGTTAGGTGTGGTTAGATGAGATTAGGTGTGGTTTCTTGTGGTTAGGAAAGGTTAGGTAAGATTAGGTGAGTTTAGGCGCAGTTAGATGAGGTTAGGTGAGGTTAGGTGTGGTTAGATGAGGATATGTGAAGTTAGGTGATATTAGCTGAGGTTATGTATGATTAGGTGAGGTTAGGTGTGTTTAGGTAATTTTAAGTGATATTAGGTATAGTATCATGAGTATGATATTTATGAAATCATGCTTCTTGTAAGGCTTGATCCCCATGCATGTAGTTCGTCATTTGCTCGTTTGCAGGCGTGGAAGCGTCTTTGTGATGGCTGTCAGGCAGACCTGAGCCAGTTCTGCCGCTCTACACTCCGTAGTAGTTGGGAAATTGCCATGGGGGTCGCCCCCCTAAAAAGGCTTGCCACTGAGGTCCCCATTGCATGGGGACCTCAGTGGCAAGCCTTTTTAGGGGGGCTCGACCCCCATGGCAATTACCCGGAGTGGCAATCCATTTCAGGATGGAGACCCTGACTGTAAATAGAGTGTTGGGGGATGGGAGAGGGAGGGAGGGGGGGGGGGGAGGGAGGGGGGGAGGGGGGGGGGAGGGGGATCCCACCCCCACCCCAGGAGCGACTCTGATGGCATGCCATATTGTGAGTGTGGGGCTGATCAAGTTGCAATGGGGAAACCTGACAGCAATTTTCCGTAGACTTCAGTGGCAGTCCATGTCAGGATGGAGACCCAGGCTTGGGAAAGGGAGGATGGCGATTCACGACGGCAACACCAAGGGGTGGGGGGGAGGGAGGGGGGAGGGACGGTGACGGCGACACTGACGGAGAGGTGGGGGGCGTGCGTCCTTATCCTTCGGCGACGATGGAATGACTAAATGAATCAATGATGGTGGGTGGAAAATAATTGAGTGAAAGGAGGGGGGAGGGTGTGGACTGGCGGCCAGACGTGGAAGTCGCCACACACACGCGTGGCTAGGGGACTGTGACGGCAATGCCGTGTAGGTCGCCCTTTCACGTCCCCCCCCCCACCCCCAACCCACCCACCCAGGGGCGACTCTGACGGCAAGCCATATTGCGATGGTGATCCTGATAGCAATTTTCCATAGATCCATGCTTGGGAAGGGGGGGGTGATTCACGACGGCAAACACCAAGGGGGGGGAGGGAGGGGGGAGGGACGGTGACGGCGACACTGACGGAGAGGTGAGGGGGCGTGCGTCCTTATGCTTCGGCGACGATGGAATGACTAATGAATCAATGATGGTGGGCGGAAAATAATTGAGTGAAAAGGGGGTGGAGGGGGGGAGGAGAGGTGATGGGGGGGCTGGCGGCCAGACGTGGCAGCCGCCCGCCACACACGCGTGATTAGGGGGACTCTGACGGCGCTTGCCATAGAAGTCGCCCTTTCCCTTTCATTCACGGAATCCTGGAGGGTGGGATGACCGAGTGTTGCCATCACGCGTTCCCTCCGACGTCTCAATACATCCCCTATGGTCAAGGTCGTCGCGACTGCCGCACGAGATCCCGTTACCTGTCCATCCTTTTTACCTGGAGAAAGCGTCTGTGACGGCCAGGGCGGAGCGGCGGCCTCTTCCACTTTCACCGACCACCAGCGGCATGGCTGACGTAATACTTATGTCGGATGGCGGTCTTATTACTATCATTATTATTATTATTATTATTATTATTATTATTATTATTATTATTATTACTATTATTATTATTATTATAGCCGACACGTGCTCCCTCCGATATCTCAGTACATTCCCCTATGGTCAAGGTCGTCGCGACTATCCACGCCGTACCGCCATAATCTCCAGTCTGCCGACGTATATATGTCATGAAAAGGTAAAGTTTAAAGTCAGTCTGTTAGTTGACAGGGTTTAAAAAACATGTCATTGAGAGATAGTGACGATATATACGTATACCTATCTTCTCTTGCAGGTGGTAGGTCATTTCCCAACAACACAACAACAGAATTTGAAAACAGAATCTTACCCATTCATTTAGACACCGGCAGGGATTATGAAGTCGGCCTGTGTAATATTTTATTCCCTAAATATTTCTACTGCATTGCGGAAGGGGATCCAAATTCCAGTATATCGTTCTATGGTCGGGTTAAGCAGTCAGACTTTGATATGTATGAATATAATATGTATACCTATCTACCGGAAAGGAATATCATCTCCAATTTTACCGATAAGAACATACCGGCCATAACTAAGGCAATTAATGGACAGATAGTGAGAGAACTTCAAGCAATCTTGAATGACTCCTTTAAGATCTATTTCCCTTACTCGGATATCATTTATTATGACCGCGACTTGGAGCGGGTCGTTGTGAATAACGCGATTGTCCCTCCTAATGACGATCGTATTTACAGTGATATAAGTATAAAATTTGCATCGCATATAGCTCACATTCTGGGTTTCAATCCAAATTTTCGCTACACCGTCTACTTTCAAAGATCTGGCGACGGCATTTCATCTTCCGACGCCAGCGAAGCTTCCTCCTCATCACCCATAAAATTATTCGCTCAATACGTACCGCGAGCTGATGCAGGGACGGATTATATGTACGTTTATACCGACATCATTTCCCCCTCGCGATTTGGCAACCAACTAGTTAATATATTAGACGTCATACCACTCCCCGGCGACAGCACCAGTAAAGGTGCGAATTCAATTACGTATAAACCACTTTCTGCATCAACTATAGAGAGTGTGGCCATCAAAATTGCTAATCAAAGAGGCAAACCTATTCAGTTTGAAGATGGGGAAAACAGTGTTACTTGCGTGTTACATATAAGACCACGTTAACTTTGCGTCTCGGACGTAAAATTTTGAAGAGAATCGATCAAGGTGGGATAATGGGTGGAGTGGAGGATAATGAAACAGGCAGGTGTTGCCTACTTCCGAGTCAAGGCACGCGCCTCGCGACCATCTGCGCGGGAAGCTTCAGTGTTTCCCCGCGCGGCATGGCGGCCGGGACAAAGTGTTGACAATGTTATAGAAAAAAAAAAGAAAAGAAAATGGGTGTTCACTGTGGAACAGCAGAGGCGCGGATTTTATGTGAAGTGTGTGGGAGATGGCGCACTAATCCATCCTGCCCCTCATGTGTGGAAGACCAGTGTGATTTATGCGAGCGGTGTGGACTTCTGTTTCCACATCCACCGCCAGAACACACCTGCGAAGTTGGCAATCCTGCTTCTTCTGGTAAGCATTATTACTTATTTTGGCGGGAATGTATAATAATAAAGATGAAATGACTGTCAATCTTTACAAGTTTGAGCTCTGAGCACATCTTCCTGTACAGGCTCACACTCGATTGAGGTTGAGCAGAACGCCGGCGTAGAAGGCCCACGTCGGCGGACGTCACAAGGCGACATCCCACGCGGAGGCGGGGGAAGAGGTGAGAAAAAAAAAAAATACTACAAATAATAAAGCAATAAATACGGTGCCACCGCCACTACTAATATTCTTTTTTTTAAGACTCGCCACGGCCGGGACCGAGTGGATTATCGGGGAACGTATTCAATTCTTCCGAGACTTCAAGTCCTTCACTACCTACACAAGGTAAATATCAATTCAATAATAATAATAATAATAATAATAATAATAATAATAATAATAATAATAATAATAAACTGTCGCTGCTACTTCTATTTTTTCTTCCCAGACACGCCACAAGCGGAGGCGGACCACGATGAGCGCAGCATGGCAGGAGAGTCGGCGGATGCAGACCTTGACGAGCGCGGGATGCCGGAAGAGCCGCGGTTAATTGACTCGAGGGAAAATTTTATGAGGAGCTTCACCAGACATCAATATGACATACCTGATCATGTAAGCAGAGATCCACTCGGTCTACTTACCGAATACAGGGAGTTCTTTATACGGGAAATTAGATCATATTTCACGTCACACGGCTCGCCATTCCCCCCCACCCTGAAAATATTTTCACACATTTCTCTGTTACTAGTGAAATTCTCTACCTTAGGCGAGGATGAACATCGAGTCATTCATATTGCTTTTAGAGCACGACTGATCACCTATCAAGATGTGCCTGACCTTGTTGATTTATGGATCCATCAGCTGAACAGTCGGCTGGAAAGCCTTACCAGCGAGACTGAAGGATCTGGTTTTATCATTTCAAGAGTACAGAATTTTTTCATCAACTATTGCTTGCATGTCGCATGTAGTGGCATAGGAGATTATGTTGCTTATCCTAGAGGCGTGCGAGGAGGGAATGAAATTTTCAATCCTGATGGCCGACATTCATCCTGTGTTATTCAGTGTTTGGCGGCTTTCAGACTTCATGCTCGAGGTGTACCTTGGAAAAGAATTCCAAAAATATTACGGAGACGGCATGGCGGAGAGAAATACGTCACGCGCGGAAAAGTAGGCAGTCCAGTGACTTGGGAGAACTTGAGTCAGTTAGAAAGGTTAAATTGTCTGTCTCTGGACGTTTATACACTGACAAAAAGCGGTGAGATATACTATTTAACATTATCAAGAAAAGGCTCGCGGAAGTATAAAACTGTAGTCTCACTCCTTTTACTAGGTGGAAAACATATGACGCTCATTAAAGACGTGGAGAAGCTGCACCGGAAATTGACGAGAAGCAGTCCCACCCCAGAGGGTCATCAGTTTTGCAAAGTATGTTTCAGCTCAGTTCCCAAGTCTGTCAGTTTGAGCGATCACGAGTGTCACTGCGACTTCACTCAAACTCTTCTCTTTCCAGGTGACGGTGAAAAAGTAAAATTTAAAAATTTTGCCTACACCTATCAGCCTGCATACTTAGCATTTTTTGATTTTGAAACTATGATAAAACCTAAGGAGAATAGGAGTGTGATAGCTGAACATGACCCAATTGGATACTCGTATCTCATCATCAATAGGCATGGAGATGTCGTGGAAAAGAGAAGTTATTTCGGTGAAGATCCCGTGAATAATTTCATTGATAGCCTATCCAATGCTTGGGGAATCATCAAGGAAAGTGTAGTTAGCTATCCAATTAGCATGTCTGCGGAGGATGAAGCCCACTTCAAACGTCAGCGTCACTGCGAGCTCTGCCATCAACCCTTTAATGTGAAAACCCCACCTCATAAACATCACGACCACTCATTACCACAAAATAATTACAAGGGGGCTTTGTGCGCGCGATGCAACCTCCAGTGTCGTGACATGAGGAAATATCTCATCACTCTGGCACATAATATGAGCTTTGACGTCTCCTTAATCATAAAAGACCTTCACTTGCCAGAGTCGCACGTGGACATCCTTGCCAAGTCAGAATCGCATTTATTGAAAGTAAGGATTAAGGAATTGCAGTTTCAGGACACGCTTTCCATTATGAATGCTGGCCTCGGTCATCTCGCTCAGAGTCACGTGCAGGCGGGCTATAGCACGCGTTACGCCCAGGAAATGGTGAATTACCTCCCCGAGGATGTAAGGCGTGTAATTTGCACTCAAAAACAGTTTCTTTGTTATGAGTACATCACCGACCTTGGCCGCTTAGAAGATCGACAATTGCCACCTCGTGAGGCATTTTATGACACGCTCAAGGGGAAGGCTCTGCCACCTGGAGAATATGAACACGCTCAAAGCGTGTGGAGTATGACATCCTGCCGCACTTTAGGCGATTACATAAGACTGTATTGTGAGATTGATGTGGGATTATTAGCCGACACATATCTCAAATATAGATCATACCTGCATGAATTTTATGGGCTGGACGTGTCACATTACGTGTCACTGTCTTCTTATGCTTATGACGCTTTTTTAAAGTCGACAGGCGTTCAACTTGATCCACCTTACGACCCTAACATGTATCACCTGATCAAAAGAAATGTACGAGGAGGCTTTGTAACTTGCGTCAGGCCACACCTGCAGTCAAACCACGAACCCGACGGTGGACCCGGCACCTATGTGTTCTATCTGGACTATAATTCATTATATGCAAGCGTTATGTGTTCCCCCCTGCCTATGGGTGACATCAAAAAGCTTTCTCAGTCAGAGATGGATGATTTTTTTGAAGTTGGCATCCAGAATCATGCGACAGATGGCGACGTCGGTTACTGGCTGCATTTAGACAGCTGTGACGTTTCCCCCGACGTAGCTCGGATCACGGACGAGTTCCCTCTGTGCCTCGCACACATGACTATTACAGAAGATGACATCTCGCCGTACAGTAAAAGACTGTTAGAAGCTGAGGGTCGTAAGCTGGGGAGGAAAAATCGTAAACTCGTGGCCAGTCATAAGGGACTGAAAGATCATCTCATCAGTCTGGAATTGCTGCAACTTTTACTCTCACTTGGACTGGAAATACAATGTGTTCATGCTATATATAGGTTCAGACAGGCTCCATACCTGAAACCTTTCATAGAAAGGAACGTCGCTCAGCGTAAAAATGAGACGTGCGCCATTAAAAATCGCATTTGCAAACTGATGTCAAACGCAGTTTATGGTAGATCCATGTTATCTGAAGTGAAGTATGGCCTCCAGCAGAAATTAGTGACAAAAAGAAAGTCTTTCCTGAAGTATGCAAGAAATCCATCCTTTAAAAGGGTCCACCAATTAGGCGAGGACCGAGTCATATGTGTCAACAGTAAGAACACGATTAAAATCAGGCAGCCAAATTACTTGGGATACCATATTTTAGAAGTGGCAAAGAAGTACATGTACAACTTTTGGTATCGTGTCATCAAAGCTAATTATGGGGAGAGAGCTAAATTAGCTTATGAAGATACTGACAGTTTCATTTTCAGTCTGCACATACCTACAAACTTAAATGATGAACTGAAACATGGACCCATGGCAAATTTTCTCGACACCAGTAACTTTGCTTCAGATCACCCGTGTTTTAATGGGGAGCGGAAGGGTCAACTAGGCTTGTTGAAATCTGAAACCGGATCCACGCTCATCAAAGAGGCGATTATATTAAAGCCAAAGATGTATTCGCTGCTGTTGGAAGATGACAAGCAAGTATCTCGAGGTAAAGGCATTCCAACTCACCTTCAGCAAAATATATTGCATCAGCAGTATAGGGAAACACTTAATAATGTCGCATGTGGGATGGTGGATTGCTATAATATCAGGAATGTGAAAGGACAAATTTGTACCACTCGTATGCGAAAGCGAACGTTGTCACATTTTGACGACAAGCGCTTTCACGTCGATGGCTATACCTCAAGGGCGTATTATCACCCCGACAATGATCCGCGGGAAAGAGATGTGGAGAATGAGATGGAAGAGGAGGTGGCGGTGGATGTGGGGGAGGTGGATGTGGATGAGGAAGAGGAGGAGGAGGAGGAGGAGGAGGAGGAGGAGGAAGAGGGGGAGGAAGAGGGGGAGGATGGGGTAATGAGTGGTCTGTGGCGTGATCGGGAGAGACTTTCCGCGGCATTATTCACATCATGATTAAGGGGTAGAGAAAGAGAGGACGCAGCTGCTAGCAGACGCCCTTCATGTAATGTAAAAAAACATTTGCTCTGACCACGTAGGCTAAGGAAGAGGGGGAGGTGGAGGATGGGTTGTGTCGTGATCGGGAGTGGCCTTCCATGACATTATTCACGTCATAATTAAGGGGTGGAGAGAGACCGCGGCCGCCAGCAGCTGCCATTCATGTAATGTAAGAACATTTGTTTTGAGTATGGAGTTAAGGAGAGGAATGAGGAGATTGTTCATGTACTGTAAGGACATTTGTACTGTCCACGTGGGATAAGGAGGATGAGGAGGAGGAGGTAATGTAAGAACATTTGTACTTAGGTTAAGGAGAGGGGGGAGGGGGGGGGGAGGTTGAGGAAGAGGTGTGGGTCGGGGGAGATCCACGTCATAATTAGAAGGCAGGGATGAGGATGCAGCTAGGAGGTTAGTTATGCTGTTACCTACATGACCATGTAAATAAAGGTTAAGTAATAAATACTGTAAACATATCGTAGCGTCTTTTAGTAACCCTCTGAACTTAACATGGACAAGACATTTAGCGAAGAGATGCTGAATCTCTTCAGATATCCTGCACGCATAATTATTGCAGGTTATACAAATTCCGGCAAAACACACCTCTGCAATAAAATTATAGAGAAATATCAGCATGGATTTAACAGAATTATCATTTGTGGCGTCTCATCGCATTCGCTGCAGCAGAATTCCCCTTTTCAAGATAAGGTCGAAGTGCATGAGAAAATTATTGATCCCGTGATGGATGATAACAGTCCATACGCCGACCCGCAAACGCACACACTCCTGATATTAGATGACAATTTCCTCACGGCTGGCAATTCTCAAACGATAGCAGAGGCTTTCACCAAAGGGAGACATAAAAATTTGTCAGTTATAATGATAGCACAGAATGTCTTTTTCCCCGGAAAGTATGCTAGAACGATAACTTTAAATGCCTCACATTACATTCTTATGAAAAACAGAGATATATATCAAATTGAATGTCTGGGCAGGCAACTTTATGGAAGGGAGCGCGCCAAACACTTTGTGGAAGTTTATAAAAATGTCGTGCTTAGACGAGATCACGGTTATTTGTTGTGTGATTTATCCCCGAACGCACCCGAAGAAATTCAACTGCGCACGAATATTGTGGATGAGCCACCCTGTGAGAAAGTCTATCTGCTATGAACGCCGTTTTGGACGAACTTTACCGTGATATGACGAATCCTGCGGCTTTAGGAGGTGTGCAAGCACTCTACAGAGAGGGGAAGAAAAGGGATAAGAATCTAACACTCCGCGATGTGAGGGCATTTCTGCAGGGCAACCGCACTTATACGCTTCACAAGCCGACACTGAAACGTTTTCCGCGACGAAAAATTCTCGCTCCTAAACCGTCCGTCATTTTAACTTGCGATTTGGCTGATTTTGCGAGGCTGCACAGACACAATGGCGGCGTCCGATACATCATGTTTTGCCTGGACGTTTTCAGCAGATACTTGAAAGTGGCAACGCTGACAAGTAAATCCGGACACAGTAGCCTGCAAGCGCTGAAAAAAGTTCTAGAGTCGGGGAGTTTTACAGGCGTGTCGCGTCTTTTTACCGATCAGGGATCCGAATTTTATAATCAAGCAGTGAAAAAATATCTAACTTTGAAAGGTATTACCTTGTATTCCAATTACTCGCGTGAAACAAAGGCGAGTTTGGCAGAAAGGGTCATCCGAACCATAAAGACAAAAATATATAAATATCTCACGCAGAACAACACACTGACGTATATTAACGTCTTGCCCACCCTAATAAATACGTACAATCACACCCCACACCGCGGTTTGGGCGGCAACCAAACGCCGGCTCAGGTTCACCACCTCCGCGAGCTGTCACAAGTCAGGAAGCAATTTAAACGAATGTATTTAAATCGGCCAAGGGGAAAGAAAGTTGTCAGTCATAAATTAGACGTGGGAGACATTGTACGCTTGCAACGTGCTTCCCGAACGCAATTTAAATTCAATAAGGGTTATACCGTCAACAATACCGAGGAGCTTTTTAAGATAAGTCGTGTGGATTACTCACATAAAATCCCTATTTATTTCATAAGGGATTTGGCGGGGGAGGACGTGACCGGCGCTTTCTACAGGGAAGAATTAATCAAGTCCTCTCTTCCCTCACATTACCAGGTCGATATATTACGATCGAAGGTCGAGCGAGGTAAGAGAAAGTACTTCGTCCACTGGCGTGGGTACCCAGATAAATTTGACAGCTGGATAGATGCGGACGACTTAGTATAAGATATGGATGAGGAAAAACCATTGATATTGAAGTACAAGGATTTGGTTTTTCTCCTCTCGCACGTCACCCCTAAATTGCGGAAGCAGGTCTTGCAAAGTTTGAATAAGCGCGAAGTCAATTGCATCTCGGAAATATTCGCCAACTTTTTGAAGAGACGCCTGACGGACGACGATACCATCATTAACCGCCTGAAAAAATTCAAGAGTGATATTCGCACTGTAGCCTTGAAGAAGACGCCCGTGTACAAGAAGAAAGCGATTCTAATCTCCAAACGAGGTGGTAACATATTGGCCGCGTTACTCCCGATAGCCGTGTCGGCAATAACAAGTTTACTACAGAGATGAAAGAATATTGTTTAGTTCCCGTCTCAGTTGCCGAGAGGTGTAAGTTTAAACCGACCGACAGCGCAACTCAGCACCGATTCACGTCAAAACAAGTCAAGAAAAAAAAAAAAACTTCACTTCCGCTACCGGCCGCCGCCCTCCCCGACGCCGCCAGCGTGACGCCACCACCACGCGCACCTGTCAATCCACCCTTGGATGATTTGATTCGAGTTGCCGTTCCTCCTTCCTTTAGAGAATATGGTTTATCTCTCTTGAAATTATTGGAGGGCAAACCTGGGATTTCATGGGATGAGCGCGGTAACTTACTTCCACCATTTTCTGGCATAAGCGTGTTTGATCTCATACGAGTACTCGGTCACGAAAAGGGGGCCGCGAAAAGACTTTCACCCGATAAGCGTCCATTATTATCACTGCTACTTCGCATGGCGCAACTCCCCGCGGATGCCATCAGAAATACGACTCAACGAAGTAAACTGATAGGTGGCGGGGTCGGTGACATCTGGGAAGCATATTAAATGAGAAAGCTCCCCATCTTACTCTGTAAACGAGTAAGTACATCAATAATACATGAGAGCACGTGTTAGGCGCGTCAGGGGTGCAGGCCCACGGATGGATAATTGATGAGGGTTATGGTCAAAAAAAGGTTCACCCCCCCCTAACCCACATCCCCTAATAAATAATACGTTCCCCACCCTCCATCCCTTCCCACCAACAAAGGAAAAAAAAAATAACACCTGCGTCAATTTGAATGAATAAATTCTACTACGCAGAAGGTGTAATATCGACCAATACGTGCGAATAAAGGTCTGCGATGTCACATTTCCCCCTCACTCCCCTCACAGAGGGTTCAACGTGCGGATCAGCCCTCCAATTACTCGTCAAGATGAAGGTGGTCGAGGGCAAGCTGACCGATGGCATCTTCCGCGACCGCCGCTGTTATATCATTTATTCAGTAAATGCCGTCTCCACCGAACCGAGTGGGATTGCGCGGGATCTCAAAACGATTTACCCATACGAGAATACACATGCAGCTAGAAAGAGACTCTACTCGCTTCATCGGGCCACGGCAGACACGAGAGATGACCCAGGACGTATCATTATCCACGCGCCTCCCACAGGAAGCGTAAATCTCCCTCACCTGGTGGCCTGCGTGACTCAGTATGGTTGGGGCGAGGCCGTCGAGGGAAACGAGAAGGCGCGACAGGCAATCGCGACGTCGAAGGATTTGCCTTACGTGGAAGGACTCAAGATGGATACAAGCGTGAATCGACGTCAACACTTCCAGAATTGCCTGAAAAAGATTGCCCTGCTAGCCATGGCGAACGCTGAAGTAGAGCAAATTATTATCCCGGAAGGACTGGGATGTAGAGGTCGCTGCCAGGATGAGTGGAAGAATAATTACCTGCCTATGGTGGAAGGGCTGGCGCAGCGACTTCAACCTTTTGGAGTTGAAACTATTCTGGTGAGGAAGTCTGAATAACTATATCATGTAAATTTTAAAATAAAGTTGATGTGTGTTTGACAAATCGAGTATAAATGTATTCCTTAATTGGGTGACCGTTATTATTTATTTTGATCATGGCGGGAGCAGCATATCAGACAGAAATAAATAGCCGGTGATTATGCTCGACGTCTTATTCATGACGTGACAACCATCATGACGAGAGCGTTCACACCTCCCACTCGAGCGGAATACGACTTGCTTTTTACGCAAAGCAAAGGTGGAGGCTTAGACGACATCCGGGTTTTTATTCCACCCCATTCAAGAAGAGGTGGCGGTCTATTTTCCGTTTTGAGTGGCTTTGCTAAAAGAGCAATTCCCTTTCTCATGCGCACTGTAGCACCCGAAGCGCTCCAAATGGGAAAAGGTTTATTAACAGATGTTTTAGAAGGGAAGCGACTTCGCGAATCATTAAGAAATAGAGGTGTTGCAGCCGTGAAGGGTGTGGGGGAAAGGATAGTTCGAGGCGGACGAGTAATGAAAAAGAGGAAAGTTGGAGTCGGAAAAAAAAAAAAAAAGAGAAAACCACCAACCAGGCAACTGAAAAGAAAGACTTGCTATAAAGCAGATATCTTCAATATTTAGCTTAGTCGCAAAGATGACTCATTACGGTCCGGATGTGCAGGGTGGAGCGACCTCCACCCCCCTGAGCAATTATCTGACGGCCGTGAGTGAGAACTTTCCGCGGGTGAATCGCTTGCATACCATCGAATCGTCAGTCGCTGCGAGGGGAAAGTTGGACGTATTACCCGTTAATTTAGATGCAAATGCTAATAATCATGCGGGGATCAACGATCCTTACATTGAATTTAGACTGCCTGGTATTCCAGGGCAATTTTTGGATCTATCAACGCTGTCTCTAGAATTGCGAGTTAGCGCGACGAAGGCAGACGGCGCGCCACTAGACGATGGCGATCACGTCGTTTTTAGTAATGGTTTGAATAATACGATGTTTAAGTCATGCGCTTGTTATTTTAACGAACAGCTTGTGGAGTCATCCTCTTTGTTCAACTATCACGCCTTCATTAAAATGATTACAACAATCCCTCAGGATAAAATTGACTCTATCGGTCGCGTCGCCTTCTACCATCGCGATTATGATGGATCAAAAGGCATAATCAATAAATTTGATGAAGACTATTTCACGGGAGGGAATAAAGACGAGAAACAAATGATGAAAGATTGTAAAACGCACGGCATTTCGATGACTGCGCCTTTGTTTTCGGATATATCAAGTCTGGACGCTTATCTGCTTGACTCTGTTGATGTGAGAATTCGATTAGAATTGGCTAACAAAACATGGATTCTTAATTCACACCAAGATGCCAGCAGTTTCAAATTTAAGCTCGAGATGGCTAAGTTATGGGTTGACCGCGTCACGCCACATCCGCCCGCCTTAGAATCGTTAAATAACTCCTTGACTCGAAATCCAATGCAATACACTTTTAATAGAACGCTCAATAAAACGTATGTGTTAGCCGCCAATCAAACGTCTTTGATTGCCGAATTACCTTTTGCGCAAATCATACCTCAAAATTTGACCATGGCAATAGTTGATATGGACAGCTTACAAGGCGTAATTGATAAGAATGGTTTATATTTTCAACACGCCGATCTGTCACATGTACATATCACCGTGAACGGGGCGACCATTTATAACGTTCGCAGCTCTTTCCCGCATCACGCGTCAAAATTGTTTTACACGACCCTTGAGTCACTAGGATTGGACACGCGTAATTCCCTAACATTTGATGCATTCAATAAAGGTCGGACAGTATGTTTCTTTAACTTTGTGACGGAGGACGTGCACAATGCCATCCCTCTGGATAAATCAGGAAATCTAAGAATTAATCTGTCGTTTGCCAAGGGACGTAATCACAACCGCGTCATAATGTTTTTCGCCGACACTACTGGCGTCATAGAAATTGATCATTATCGTCACGTTCGCTGCATTGTCCGCGCATAAGCCGTCATGAATGCACGTGAAATACAGGCCGGTCTAGCAGGCATCTTGGGCGATCGAGTTTATTTTTTAGGCTGTCACGATCATCGCCATGTGACAGATCTGATAAATCTTGCCAGAAAACAGGTGAAGCCATGCGTTTTCATTCTAAATACATTGAGTGACTCAAAGACCATGGGCCACTGGATTACTGTTTATCTTAATTTTCAAAGTCAGACCATAGGCTATTACGATAGCTATAACTTGCATCCCAAATACAATTCCGCTGTCTTACATCATTTTATGCAAACTTGTCCACATATGAAAATTAGCACATTAAATTATCGACTTCAGGGGTTGAATTCCCTCGTGTGTGGCATTTATTGCATGTTCTTTTGCCTTCTACTGAGTTGGCATACATTAAAACGTGCAATGTGCATTATTCACGCCACCTTCAAAAAGCATCAATATCTATATAATGACAAAAAAATTACTCGTATGGCATACGTAATATTTCGTAATATGCCGCATTGCATGCCTACGTTTTGCCCAGCCGGCAGCCAGGCGAGATGTCGTAACATCTGTAAAGCGGTAATAAGGTAGATTGGGGGGTGGGGTGGGGGTGGGAAAGGGGGTCAATATGGGGTAATTGCTGACGGATAAGCGTCACTTCGCCATCACCTCTCAACCCAGTCGGACGTCGAAGCCTCATCTCCAAGAATGGAGCAAGCTAACAAACATTTCATCTTGAGAACTGCGGGTGAGTACGCCATTACCTTGCACGGCATCTGACATCTTCACCATTGTAAATTACATTAACGTTCTTTGCCAATGAATAAGAAGAGGGAGAGTGGGAGGGGAAATAAAAACTTTTCCATTGTTCTCATCGTTTTTTTTTTTTTTTGTCTGTTACAGAACGCATCTCTTTCCGCTTTGATATCTATCTGGGCGATGCTGGGGGTAAGCGAAGCCGTGCTGACCATGAGGATGTCAATGTGGAGAAAATGTCAGAACCTGCAAAGAAGAAATTGATCTTTAGTGATGACGACATGTCGCCACTGCCGGCCAGCCCACCTCCTGACGCTCCATCAGGACAGGAGTCGCAACAGCAGCAGCCGACATCGCAGTCGATTCCGCCACCTCAGGAGTCGCTGATGCCACCTCCGACCGAAGCACAGCCGCAACGGTCAGATGAGTCGACAGTAGGCGGCAAAGAGGGTCAGGAGGTGAAGAAGAAGTCGCAGGAAAACAGAAAAAAAAAAAATATTCCCCCTAACACGCCAGAGGACGACAGCACACCAAAACTCCCCGTTGCTCCAGCCGCCCCTCGTAAGAAGCTGGTTCCTAGAGTTATTAAAACTACGCCCGTCATTGACAGCGATGACGATGATCTCTTCGCCTTCAATTCGCAAATGTTTTGAATGAAAGAGATGTATTTGCCCTAATAAGCAATGAGCTGTATTTGTCCTAATAAAAATAAAATGTTCCATCGACTCTGCATAACCTTTCTAATAATAATAATAATAATAATAATAATATTAATAATAATAATAATAATAATGATAGTAATAAGACCGCCATCCGACATAAGTATTACGTCAGCCATGCCGCTGGTGGTCGGTGAAAGTGGAAGAGGCCGCCGCTCCGCCCTGGCCGTCACAGACGCTTTCTCCAGGTAAAAAGGATGGACAGGTAACGGGATCTCGTGCGGCAGTCGCGACGACCTTGACCATAGGGGATGTATTGAGACGTCGGAGGGAACGCGTGATGGCAACACTCGGTCATCCCACCCTCCAGGATTCCGTGAATGAAAGGGAAAGGGCGACTTCTATGGCAAGCGCCGTCAGAGTCCCCCTAATCACGCGTGTGTGGCGGGCGGCTGCCACGTCTGGCCGCCAGCCCCCCCATCACCTCTCCTCCCCCCCTCCACCCCCTTTTCACTCAATTATTTTCCGCCCACCATCATTGATTCATTAGTCATTCCATCGTCGCCGAAGCATAAGGACGCACGCCCCCTCACCTCTCCGTCAGTGTCGCCGTCACCGTCCCTCCCCCCTCCCTCCCCCCCCTTGGTGTTTGCCGTCGTGAATCACCCCCCCCTTCCCAAGCATGGATCTATGGAAAATTGCTATCAGGATCACCATCGCAATATGGCTTGCCGTCAGAGTCGCCCCTGGGTGGGTGGGTTGGGGGTGGGGGGGGGGACGTGAAAGGGCGACCTACACGGCATTGCCGTCACAGTCCCCTAGCCACGCGTGTGTGTGGCGACTTCCACGTCTGGCCGCCAGTCCACACCCTCCCCCCTCCTTTCACTCAATTATTTTCCACCCACCATCATTGATTCATTTAGTCATTCCATCGTCGCCGAAGGATAAGGACGCACGCCCCCCACCTCTCCGTCAGTGTCGCCGTCACCGTCCCTCCCCCCTCCCTCCCCCCCACCCCTTGGTGTTGCCGTCGTGAATCGCCATCCTCCCTTTCCCAAGCCTGGGTCTCCATCCTGACATGGACTGCCACTGAAGTCTACGGAAAATTGCTGTCAGGTTTCCCCATTGCAACTTGATCAGCCCCACACTCACAATATGGCATGCCATCAGAGTCGCTCCTGGGGTGGGGGTGGGATCCCCCTCCCCCCCCCTCCCCCCCCCTCCCTCCCCCCCCCCTCCCTCCCTCTCCCATCCCCCAACACTCTATTTACAGTCAGGGTCTCCATCCTGAAATGGATTGCCACTCCGGGTAATTGCCATGGGGGTCGAGCCCCCCTAAAAAGGCTTGCCACTGAGGTCCCCATGCAATGGGGACCTCAGTGGCAAGCCTTTTTAGGGGGGCGACCCCCATGGCAATTTCCCAACTACTCTCCGTGGATCGTTAATCCTATTACTGTTTTATGTCATGTGACTACGTCTCTTGAACGCTTGGATTTGGTGGAGCAAGGTGGCCAGGGTGTGGGGCCAGTGCAAGTGATCTCAGGACTGCTTTGGGCTCCATAGGACCAGTGATGTATGTATAATTTATACTACTATGTTTTCACGTTGTATTTTACTGTGGGGTTAGAGAGTTACGCGGTGTTGGGTGAAATAGTGTTATGATGAATATTCAGTATTGGTGTTACATGTTTAGTTTTGATAATAGCGCAGGTTTTTATTGTTGTGTGAATTTATGACGTGATTCAGGTTACGCTGCATGGTAACTGTCCGAGTGGTGACAAGTGTGCATATTTGAGGCGGCTGTCCAGCACTGCTTAGGACAAAAGTGGTGTAGGCTCATTGAATTATGTATACCTTTCAGCATTATGTTTCTTTCCGTATAATGATTATTATTTACATACATGTGTATGGTGAAAATAGATCATGGATTTGGTACAACATTTTCGCTTTTTCTCTGGTATATTTTACCACTATCAGCTTTGGGGCCATGTTTTGTGGTGTATTTATATCATTAACATTGTGAGTTTATTGATTTATTGTACTGGCCAGGATTACATTGTCAGTATCAATTATCTTATTGTGATATATTTATCAGGTTGATATTAAACATTTGACGGCGCTCAGCCAGGCTACTTTTGTCCTACAGGTATGGTTAGGTGATAATAGGTGAGATTAGGTAATGTTAGGTGAGCTTGGGTGTGGTTAGGTGAGGTTATGAATGATTATTTGAGGATAGTTGAAGTTAGGTGAGGTTAAGTGAGGTTAAGTAATGTTAGGTGAGGTTAGGTGAAATGAGATGATATTAGCTGAAGTTTGAGATAGTAGGTTGAGACTAAGATAATTAGGTATGATTAAGAGAGGTTAAGTAACGTTAGGAGAGGTTAGGTGTAGTTATGTGTCGTGAGGTGATATTAAGTTAGGTTGGATGAGGTTGAGAGATGTTATGTTTAATTGTCATTAGGTGATTTTATTTGAGGTTATATGGGTTTAGGTTATGTCAGTTGTGCTTAGGTGTGGTTAGGGAAGGTTCTGTAAGGTTAAGTGAGGTTGGTAGTTGTTAGGTAAGGTTAGGTGTGGTCCGGTGAGGATAGATGAGGTTAGGTGAGTTTAGGTGGTTAGGTATGATTAGAAGAGTTTAGTTGACGTTAGGTATGGTTAGGAGAGGTTAGATGAAGTTAGGTGAAATTAGGTGTGGTTAGGTCACAATACTTGAGGTTAGATGACGTTATGTGAGGTTAGGTGAGGTTAGCTGTGAATAAGTGACGTTTTGTGAGGTTAATTGGGGTTAAGAGAGGTTAGATGAGCTTAGGTGTTAAAATGTGAGGTTGGTTGGGGTTAGGTCAAGTTATGGGAGGTTAGGTGAGGTTATGAAAAAATAGGTGGTTAGGTGAGGTTAGGTATGGTTAGGAGAGGTTTCGTGAGGCTAGGCAAGGTGAGGTTAGGTGTGATTAGGTGATGTTAGGAGAGGTTAGGTAATGTTAGATGTTGTTACTTGAAGTTAGGTTAGGTTGGGTTAGGTTAGGAGTGGATAGGTGAGTTAAGGTGAGGTTAGGTTTGGTTATGTGAAGTTAGATGAATTTAGGAGAGTTTAAGTGAGATTAAATAAGGTTAGAAGACATTATTTGAGGTTAGGTGTGGTCAGATCAGGCTAGGTGAGGTTAGGTGTGATTGGGTGAACTTAGGTAAAGTTAGGTTAGGTTAAGTTAGTTTAGGTTCGGTTAGGTTAAGTGAGGTTTAGGTGAGGTTAGCTGAGGTTAGGTGAGGTTACATAAGTATAGGCAAAGTGTTACATATGGTTAGGTATGGTTAGGAGTGGTTAGGTGAGGTTAGGTAAAAATAAGTGAGGTTAGGTGAGGTTATCTGAGGTTATGTGAGGTTAGTTGAGGTCAGGTATGGTTAGGTGAGGTTAGGTGAGGTTAGGTGTAGTTAGGTGTGATTAGTGAGTTTAGGTTTGATTAGGTGAATTTAGGTGATTTAGGTGAAGTTACATTAAGAGAGTTTAGGTGAGTTAGGTTTCGTTAGGTGAGGTTAAATTAGGTTAGGTAGGTGAGATAATGTGAGGTTAGGCGAGGTTATTTGAGGTTAGGTGAGGTTATGTGTGGTTAGGTGTTGTTAGATAACGTTATGTAAGTTTGGGTGAGGATATTTCTGTTAGTGGTGTAGTTAGGTGAGGTTAGGTGTGGTTTTGTGTGGTTAGGAGAGTTTAGGTAATGTTAATTAGGGTCATGCTTCGTTAAGGGAAGTTAGGTTAAGTTATGTGTGGATAGGTCTCATTAGGTCTGGTTAGGAGAGGTTAGGTAAGGTTAAGTGAGGTTAGGTGAGGTTATGATAGGTTAGGTTATGTTAGGTGTGCTTAGGTGAGGTTAAGTGAGGTTAGGTGTACATAACTGACGTTAGGTAAGGGTATGAGAGGTTAGGTGAAGTTGGGTATGCTTAGATGAGTTTAGGTGAGGTTAGTTGAGGTTAAGTGTGCTTAGGTGAAGTTAAACGAGGTTAGATGTGCTTATATGAGGTTAGGTGAGGTTATATGATGTCAGGTGTGGTTAGTTGGAGTTGTTTAGATGAAGTTAGATGAAGTTAGTTAAAATTATGTGTGGTTAGGTGGGGTTATGGGAAGTTAGGTGTGCTCTTGGGAGGTTAGGTGAAGTTTTGTGTGCTTATGTGTGGTTAGGTGAGGTTATTAAGGGTTAGGTGAGGTTAGATGAGGTTAGATAATGCTTGGTGTAGTTAGGTGTTATTATATTAGGTAAGGAGTTTATGAGATGTTAAATGATATTAGAGAAGATTAGGTGAGGTTAGATATGTTTAAATGATGGTTAGATGAGGTTATCTGTGGGTAGGTGAATTTAGCTTAGGTTAGTTTAGTTTTAGGTTCGGTAATATTAAGTGAGCTTAGGTGAGATTAGCTAACATTAGATGAGGTTACATTATGTTAGATGACGTTTTGTATGGTTAGTTGATGTTAGGTGTGGTTATTTATGCTTTTGTGTTGTTAAATTAGGTTAGGTGAAGTTAGGTAAGGTTAGGTGAGGGTAAGTGAGGACAGTTATGTTATTGAGGTTAGATGTAGTTAGGTAAGGTTAGATAAGATTAGATTTTTTGAGGTCTCATTAGGTGAAGTTATGTGTGATTAAGTGCGATTAGGTGAGTTTTGTGAGGCGACGTTAGGTTAGCTGAGGTTTGGAGAGGTTAGGTGTGGTTAGGTGCGGTTAGATGTTATTAGATGAGGTTTGACATCCTTATATGAGATTAGGTGACGTTAGGAGAGGTTAGGTAAGGTTTCGTGAGGTTAGATGTGGTTAGGAGTGGTTAAGAGAGATTAGGTGAGGTTATGTGAGGTTAGGTGTGTTTAGAAGTGTTTATGTGAGGTTGGTTGAGGTCAGGTTGCGTTGAGTGAGGTTAGGTTAAGTTAGGTATAGATATGTGTAGTTAGTTGTGGTTAGGAGAGGTTAGGTGAGAATTGGTGAGTTTAGGTGAGGTTAGGTGAGTTTAGGTAAAGTTAATTGAGATAAGAAGATGTTAGACCAGGCTAATTGAGATGTTAAGAGATGTTAGGTGAGCATAGGTGAGGTTAGGTGAAGC
The DNA here is from genome assembly GCF_035594125.1 of Scylla paramamosain. NCBI lineage: Eukaryota > Metazoa > Arthropoda > Malacostraca > Decapoda > Portunidae > Scylla > Scylla paramamosain. The sequence continues at coordinate 7,264,353 of NC_087198.1, forward strand.
TAAGTAAGGTTTTATATGGATAGGTATGGTTAGGTGAGTTTAGGTGAGGTTCGTTGATGGTATGTGTGCTTAAGAGAGGTTATGTTAGGGTAGGTGTTGTTAGATGAGGTTAGATGTCTATAAATAAGTTTTTTTTTTAGTTTACTTCAGATTAAGTGTGCTTAGGTGTTGTTAGATGAAGTTAGATGTGCTTAGGTAAAGTTAGGTAAGGTAATATGAGGTTAGGTGGTGTTAGATTAGTTTAGGTGTGGTTAGGTGAGGTTAAGAAAGGTTTGGTGTGCTAGGAAAAATTAGGAACGGTTTAGGAAGGTTAGGTGTCCTTAGCTGTAATTAGATGAGGGTAGGTGTGCTAAGATTAAGTTAGGTGAGGTTAAAACAGGTTAGATGAGATTATGTGAGGTTATGTTATGCTATGTGTGGTTAGGTTTTGTTAGGCAAGGTTAGTTGTGGTTAGGTGTGTTTAGTAGTACTTAAGAGAGGTTAGGTGAGATTAGATGTTTTTAGGTGAGGTTAAGTGAGGTTAGTTATAGTTAGGTGAGGTTATTTGTCGTTAAGAGAAGTTACATGAGAATAGGAGAGTTCGGTGTGGTTAGGTGAGATTACTTGAGCTTAGCTAAGTTTAGGTAAGGTTGTGTAAGGTTAACTGAGGTTAAGTGATGATAGGTGAAGTTAGGCAAGGTTAAGTTTCATTAAGAGAAGTTAAGTGAGGTTAAGTATGGTTAGGTTTAGTTAGGTGTGGTTAAGAGAGGTTAGGTGAGGTTATTTGAGCTTAGCTGTGGTTAGGTGAGGTTAAGTAAGGTAAGGTGTGGTTGAGTGAGTTTAGGTGATATTTGATGTATTTACAAGACATTAGGTGAAGTTAGAAAAGGTTTTAGAGGTCTTTTGTGAGGTTAGTTGAGGTTATGACAGGTTATGTTTAGGCAAGGATATGTGAGGTTAATTGTGATTACTTGAGATTTTGTGAGGTTTGGTGTTGTTAGGAAAGGTTTGGTGAGGGTCAGTGAGGTTTAATGAGGTTAAGTGTTGTTAGTTAAGGTTAGGTGATGTTAGGTTAGGTTAGGTGTGGTTAGGTTAGTATAGGTAAGGATTGGTGATTTTAGGTATGGTTAGGTGAGGTTAGGTGAAGATAAGTAAGGTTAGTTGAGGGTAGGTGATATTAGCTAGCATTACGTGAGGTTATGTGTTGTTAGGTTATGTTAGATATGGTTAGATAATATTAGCTAGGGTTACGTGAAATTACGTGAGGTAAGAGTAGTTTATGTTAGGTATGGTTAGGTGAGGTTAAGTTAGGTTATGTGAGCTTATATGTGTTTAGGTATGGTTACATGATGTTAGTTGAGGTTAGATGCGATCAGGTGTGATTAGGTGAGGCTAGATGACTTAAGAGAGATTATGTGAGATTAGATGAACTTAAGAGAGGCTAGGTAAGGTTATAGTAGGTTTGGTATAGGTGAGTTATAGGTGAGGTTAGGTGGGCTTATGTGATGTTAGCTGATGTTAACTTGGATGTGGTTAGGTGTGGTTAGGTGTGGTTAGATGTGGTTAATTGTGGTTAGGTGAGGTTGCATATGGTTAGGTTTGGTTAGATGATATTAGGTGAGGTTAGGTTCGGTTAGCTTTGATTATGTAAGGTTAGGCCACTTAGATGAGATTAAGTGCGGTTATGTGAGGTTAAGACAGGTTAGGTAAGGTTAGTTGTGGTTATGTGAGGTCAGGTGAGGTTAGATGAAGTTAGGTATGCATAAATTAAGTGAGGTTATAGAGGTTATGAGGTGTTAAATTAGGTTAAATTGGTTAGGTGTGGTTAGGAGAGGTTAGGTGAGGTTAGGTAAGATTAAGTGTACTCGTAGTTTGATGTGGTTAGGTGAGGCTACATGTGGTTAGGTTTGGTTAGATGAGGGTAGGTTATGCTAGGTGACGTTATTTGTGATTATTTGAGGTTATGAGTTAAGGTGAAGATAGGAGAGACTAGGTGAGGTTAGGTGCAGTTAGGTGTGGTTAGGTGATGTGACGTTAAGTGAGGTTACATATGGTTAGATGAGGTTATATTAAGGTTCGCTGAGGTTAGGTGAGGTTAGGTGTGGTTTTGTGTTTTTAGGTGATATTAAGTGACGTTAACTGAGATTACAAAAGGCTATGTGGGATTAGGTATGGTTAGGTATGGATAGATGTAGTTGGGAAAGATTAGATGAGGTTAGGTGTGATTAAATTAGATTAGGGAATATTAGGTGTTTTTAGGATAGTTTAGGTGAAGTTAAGTGAGGTTAGGTGTGGTAAGTAAGGTTAGATAAAAAGTAGGGGAGGTTAAATGAGATAAGGATGGATAGGTGTGGTCATGAGAGTTTAGGAGAGGTTAGGTGTGGTTAGGTGAGGTTAGATGTGTTTTGGTGAGGTTAAGTGATGTTAGGTGAGTTTATGTGGGGTTGGTTGAGTTGGTTGTGTTTAAGTGTGGTTAGATGAGGTTAAGTGTGCTAAGGTTAGTGATGTTAGGTGTTATTAAGTGAGTATATGTGAGGTTAGGTGGGTTTAGGTGAGGTTAGATAAGGTTTTGCATGTTCAGGAGAGTTTAGATTAGGTGTGGTTAGGTGTGGTTATGTGAGGTTAGGTGTATTTAGGTGTGGTGAAGTGAGATTAGTTAATGTTAGGTGAGGTTAGGTGAGATTAGCTGATGTTAGGTCTGCTCAGAGATTTAAGTGAGGTTAGTTGTATTTAGTTGTGCTTGGGTGAGCTTAAGTAATTTTAGGAGAGGTTAGGTGTCCTTAATAAGGTTAAGAAAGGTTTTGCTTGGTTAGGTGAGGTTATGTGAGGTTAGGCGTTGTAAGGTTTAGGTGAGGTAAGGTGATGTTAGGTGTGTTTAGTTTTGCTTAGGAAAGGTTAGGTGAAGTTAGTTTAGGTTAGGTTAGGTTAGGTGAACATATGTGAGTTTAGGTATTGGTAGGTGAGGTTAGGTGTGGTTATTTGTTTTTAGGAAGGTGAAGTTAAATGTTATTAGATGAGGTTAAGTGACGTTAGATGTGGTTAGGTGAGCATATGTGAAGTTAGGTTAGATTAGGTGATATTAGGTGTGTTTAGGAAAGGTTTGCTCAAGTTAGCTATAGTTAGTGAGGATAAGAGATGAAGAGAAGTGTGGTTAAGAGATGTTATGGAAGGTTAGTGAAGTTAATTTAGTTGATTTTAGATTAGGTGAGGTTAGATAAAGTTAGTTGATATTAAGTGAGGTTAGGTGATATTAGGTATAGTTATGGTTAGGTGAAGTTAGGTAAGGTTAGGTGTGGTTAGATTAGGTTAGAATAGGATATTTCATGTTAGGTGAGCTTATAATATTTCCCTCCTAGATTAGACTTACCTTTAGGATTAATGTTAAGTTTTTCCCCATCCCCTATGTACATTTTCAGTTTGTCAACTGCCTAAATAATAAACCGTTTATTATTATTATTATTATTATTATTATTATTATTATTATTATTATTATTATTATTATTATTATTATTATTATTATATGAGATTAGGTGATTTTATGTGAGATTAGGTATAATTAGATAAGGATAGATGAGATTAGGTGAGGTTAAATGAGGTTAGCTGTGGTTAGGTGATGTTAGGTAAGGTTATGAATGATTAGTTGAGGACAGTTGAAGTTAGATGAAGTTATGTAAGGTTAGGTGAGGTTAAATCAGGTAAGGTTAGGTTAGGTGAATTTTAAAGATATTAGGTAAGGTTTTGGGAGGTTAGGTGAGCTTAAAGTGATGTTAGGTCTGGTTAGGTAAGGTTGTGTGATGTTAGATTTTGTAATATGTGTAAAGGTTAGGTGAGGTTAAGTGAGGTCAGGTGAGTTTAGGTGTAGTTAGGTGTTGTTAGATTAGGTTAGGTGTTGGTAGTTGAGGTTAGGTGAGAATAGGTATGGTTAAGTGAGTATAATTAAGGTTAGGTGAGGTAAGTTAAGGTTTGGTGAGGTCATTTCATGTTACATGTGGTTAGGTGAGGTTAGGTAAGGATAAGTGAGGTTATGTGATGTTAACTGTGGTTAAGTGAGGTTAGGTGATGTTAGGTGTGGATAGGTGAGGTTAGGTAACTTTAGGTTAGGTGTGAATAGGTGAGGCTATTTTTTCTTAGGTGTTGTTAACTTTGGTTTGCTGAAGTCAGGTGTTAGTATGGTTAAGTGAGGCTATAAGAGGTTAGTTAATGTAAGGTGAGTTAGGTGAGGTTAGGGAAGGTTAGCTGGGGTTAGGAGAGGTTAGGTGAAGATTGGTGTGGTTAGGCGAAATTAGGTGAGGTTAGATGTGGTTAGATGTCATTAGGTGAGGTTGAGTGTAGTGTGATTAGGTGAGATTAGGAACTTATGTGAAGTGAATTTAAGTTAGGTGAGGCTTGGAGACGATAAACGAGTATAGGTGTGGTTAGGTGAATTTAGCTGACGTTAGTTAATGTTAGTTTATGGTGGGTTTGGTGTGATCAGAGTTTAGGTGACTTAGGTGATGTTAGGTGTGGTTAGGTGAGACATTTCTGCTTAGCTGAGATTAGGTGTTGTTAGAAGAGGTTAGGTAAAGTTATTTGAGATTAGATGTAGTCAAGTGAGGTTATGTAAGGTTAGTTGTCCTTAGGTATGTTTAAGTGATGTTAGGTAAGGTTATTTGTGAGTATGTGTTGTCAGGGGAGGTTATATAAGCTTAGCTGTGGTTAAGTGAGATTAGCTTAGGTTAGGAAACATAAGGTGATATTAGTTGAGGATAGGTAATGTTAGGTATAGTTTTGGCTAGGTGAAGTTAGGTAAGGTTAGGTGTGGTTAGATTAGGTTAGAATAGGATATTTCATGTTAGGTGAGCTTATATGAGATTAGGTGATTTTATGTGAGGTTAGGTATATTTAGATAAGGATAGATGAGATTAGGTGAGGTTAAGTGAGGTTAGCTGTGGTTAGGTGATGTTAGGTAAGGTTATGAGTGGTTAGTTGAGGACAGTTGAAGTTAGATGAAGTTATGTAAGGTTAGGTGAGGTTAAATCGGGTAAGGTTAAGTTAGGTGAATATTAAAGATATTAGGTAAGGTTGTGGGAGGTTAGGTGAGGTTAAGTGATGTTAGGTCTTTTTCTTTTTTTTTTTTTTCATGTAGGAAGGATAATGTCCAAGGGCAACAAAAATCTAATAAAAAAAAAAAAATGCCCAATGAAATGCCAGTCCCATAAAAGGGTCAAAGCAGTAGTCAAAAATTGGTGGATAAGTGTCTTGAAACCTCCCTCTTGAAGGAATTCAAGTCATAGGAAGGTGGAAATACAGAAGCAGGAAGGGAGTTCCAGAGTTTACCAGAGAAAGGGATGAATGATTGAGAATACTGGTTAACTCTTGCGTTAGAGAGGTGGACAGAATAGGGGTGAGAGAAAGAAGAAAGTCTTGTGCAGCGAGACCACGGAAGGAGGGGAGGCATGCAGTTAGCAAGATCAGAAGAGCAGTTGGCATGAAAATAGCGGTAGAAGACAGCTAGATATGCAACATTGCGGCGGTGAGAGAGGGGGTGAAGACAGTCAGTTAGAGGAGAGGAGTTGATGAGACGAAAGGCTTTTGATTCCACCCTGTCTAGAAGAGCAGTATGAGTGGAACCCCCAGACACATGTGAAGCATACTCCATACATGGACGGATAAGGCCCTTGTACAGAGTTAGCAGCTGGGGGGGGTGAGAAAAACTGGCGGAGACGTCTCAGAACACCTAACTTCATAGAAGCTGTTTTAGCTAGAGATGAGATGTGAAGTTTACAGCTCAGATCATAAGTAAAGGACAGACCGAGGATGTTCAGTGTAGATGAGGGGGACAGTTGAGTGTCAAGAAGAGGGGATAGTTGTCTGGAAGGTTGTGTCGAGTTGATAGATGGAGGAATTGAGTTTTAGAGGCATTGAACACAACCAAGTTTGCTCTGCCCCAATCAGAAATTTTAGAAAGATCAGAAGTCAGGCGTTCTGTGGCTTCCCTGCATGATATGTTTACCTCCTGAAGGGTTGGACGTCTATGAAAAGACGTGGAAAAGTGCAGGGTGGTATCATCAGCATAGGAGTGGATAGGACAAGAAGTTTGGTTTAGAAAATCATTAATAAATAATAAGAAGAGAGTGGGTGACAGGACAGAACCCTGAGGAACACCACTGTTAATAGATTTAGGAGAAGAACAGTGACCGTCTACCACAGCAGCAATAGAATGGTCAGAAAGGAAACTTGAGATAAAGTTTTAGAGAGAAGGATAGAAACCGTAAGAGGGTAATTTGGAAATCAAAGCTTTGTGCCAGACTCTATCAAAGGCTTTTGATATGTCCAAGGCAACAGCAAAAGTTTCACCAAAGTCTCTAAAAGAAGATCACCAAGACTCAGTAAGGAAAGCCAGAAGATCACCAGTAGAGCGGTGATCAAGATCAGATAGAAGGTTGTGAAGTGATAGATGTTTAAGAATCTTCCTGTTGAGGATAGATTCAAAAACTTTAGATAAGCAGGAAATTAAAGCAATAGGACGATAGTTTGAGGGATTAGAGCGGTCACCCTTTTTAGGAAGAGGTTGAATGTAGGCAAACTTCCAGCAAGAAGGAAAGGTAGATGTTGACAGACAGAGCTGAAAGAGTTTGACTAGGCAAGGTGCAAGCACGGAGGCACAGTTTCGGAGAACAATAGGAGGGACCCCATCAGGTCCATAAGCCTTCCGAGGGTTTAGACCAGCGAGGGCATGGAAAACATCATTACGAAGAATTTTAATACGTGGCATGAAGTAGTCAGAGGGTGGAGGAGAGGGAGGAACAAGCCCAGAATCGTCCAAGGTAGAGTTTTTAGCAAAGGTTTGAGCAAAGAGTTCAGAGTTAGATGTGATAGCAGTGGTGCCATCTGGTTGAAGTAGAGGAGGAAAAGAAGAAGAAGCAAAGTTATTGGAGATATTTTTGGCTAGATGCCAGAAATCACGAGAGGAGTTAGATCTTGAAAGGTTTTGACATTTTCTGTTAATGAAGGAGTTTTTGGCTAGTTGGAGAACAGATTTCGCATGGTTCCGGGCAGAAATATAAAGTGCAAGAGATTCTGGTGATGGAAGGCTTAAGTACCTTTTGTGGGCCACCTCTCTATTATGTATAGCACGAGAACAAGCTGTGTTAAACCAAGGTTTAGAAGGTTTAGGACGAGAAAAAGAGTGAGGAATGTACGCCTCCATGCCAGACACTATCACCTCTGTTATGCGCTCAGCACACAAAGATGGGTCTCTGACATGGAAGCAGTAGTCATTCCAAGGAAAATCAGCAAAATACCTCCTCAGGTCCCCCCAACTAGCAGAGGCAAAACGCCAGAGGCACCTTCGCTTAGGGGTATCCTGAGGAGGGATTGGAGTGATAGGACAAGATAAAGATATGAGATTGTGATCGGAAGAACCCAACAGAGAAGAAAGGGTGACAGCATAAGCAGAAGGATTAGAGTTCAGGAAAAGGTCAAGAATGTTGGGCGTATCTCCAAGACAGTCAGAAATACGAGTAGGGTATTGCACCAATTGCTCTAAGTCATGGAGGATAGCAAAGTTGTAGGCTAGTTCACCAGGATGGTCAGTGAAGGGAGAGGAAAGCCAAAGCTGGTGGTGAACATTGAAGTATCCAAGAATGGAGATCTCTGCAAAAGGGAAGAGGGTCAGAATGTGCTCCAGTTTAGAAGTTAAGTAGTCAAAGAATTTCTTATAGTCAGAGGAGTTAGGAGAGAGGTATACAGCACAGATAAATTTAGTATGAGAATGACTCTGTAGTCGTAGCCAGATGGTGGAAAACTCGGAAGATTCAAGAGCGTGGGCACGAGAGCAGGTTAAGTCATTGCGGACATAAACGCAGCATCCAGCTTTGGATCGAAAATGAGGATAGAGAAAGTAGGAGGGAACAGAAAAGGGGCTACTGTCAGTTGCCTCAGACACCTGAGTTTCAGTGAGGAAAAGAAGATGAGGTTTAGAAGAGGAGAGGTGGTGTTCTACAGATTGAAAATTAGATCTTAGACCGCGAATGTTGCAGAAGTTAATGAAGAAAAAGTTGAAGGGGGTGTCAAGACACTTAGGGTCGTCGACAGAAAGGCAGTCCGACCTGGAGACATTTATGGTCCCCTCCCCTGATGGGGACTCCGAGGCTGGTGTAGGAGTCGCCATGATTTTAAAATTTTTGAGTGAAGGGTGTGTGTGTTATTAGGTGCTTGTAGTTTTGTGTGGAGGAAGAGAGTTGTCTTTAGAGGGCAGGCTGTGACTGCCCCCTTGTGTTGTGAGACATTAAGGGAAACGTTCAGTGAGGTCACAGCTGGGTTTAGTGATAAGTTCACAGCACCCCCTGAACAGTGCTTTAGACCTCACTGGGAGTAATTATCGTTTCGTCAGGTGTCTACTGTGGCTAGGTGAGGATAGGTGTGTTTCTGTGTGGTTTGGTGTGATCAGAGTTTAGGTGACTTAGGTGATGTTAGGTGTGGTTAGGTGAGACATTTCTGCTTAGGTGAGATTTGGTATTGTTAGAAGAGGTTGGGTAAAGTTATTTGAGGTTAGATGTAGTCAAGTGAGGTTATGTAAGGTTAGTTGTCCTTAGGTATGTTTAAGTGATGTTAAGGTTATTTGTGAGTATGTGTTGTCAGGGGAGGTTATATAAGCTTAGCTGTGGTTAAGTGAGATTAGCTTAGGTTAGGAAACATAAGGTGATGTCAGATGAGGTTAAGTGAGGCTAGGTGAGGTTAGGTGTGGAAAGGTGTGGTTAGGTGAGGTTATTTGAAGGTCAGTGAGGTTAGGTGATCTTACTTGAGGTTACATTAGGTTAGATGTGCTAATGTGAGGTTAGATGAGGTTAGGTGTGCTTATGTTAGTTTAGGTGATGTTAGGTGAGGTTAGTTGAGGTTAGGTGTGCTAAAGTGTGGTTTGGTGAGGTTAGGTGATATGAGGTGTGCTTAAGTGAGATAGTTTAGATGTAAGTGAGTTAGTTAGTTAGTTAGCAGTAAGTGAGTTAGTTGATATTCGGTGAGGATCGGTGTATTTAGGCAAGGTTAAGTGATGTTAGTTTCCTTAAGGAAGGTTAGGGAAAGCTAGATGAGGTTTGGTGTCATTAAGAAAGGTTACATAAGACTATTTGAGGTTATGTGTGTTTTTTTTTTTTTTTATGTAGGAAGGATACTGGCCAAGGGCAACAAAAATCTAATAAAAAAAAATGCCCACTGAAATGCCAGTCCCTTAAAAGGGTCAAAGCAGTGGTCAAAAATTGGTGGATAAGTGTCTTGAAACCTCCCTCTTGAAGGAATTCAAGTCATAGGAAGGTGGAAATACAGAAGCAGGCAAGGAGTTCCAGAGTTTACCAGAAAAAGGGATGAATGATTGAGAATACTGGTTAACTCTTGTGTTAGAGAGGTGGACAGAATAGGGGTGAGAGAAAGAAGAAAGTCTTGTGCAGCGAGGCCGTAGAAGGAGGGGAGGCATGCAGTTAGCAAGATCAGAAGAGCAGTTGGCATGAAAATAGCGGTAGAAGACAGCTAGATATGCAACATTGCGGCGGTGAGAGAGGGGCTGAAGACAGTCAGTTAGAGGAGAGGAGTTGATGAGACGAAAAGCTTTTGATTCCACCCTGTCTAGAAGAGCAGTATGAGTGGAACCCCCCCAGACATGTGAAGCATACTCCATACATGGACGGATAAGGCCCTTGTACAGAGTTAGCAGCTGGGGGGGTGAGAAAAACTGGCGGAGACGTCTCAGAACACCTAACTTCATAGAAGCTGTTTTAGCTAAAGATGAGATGTGAAGTTTCCAGTTCAGATTATAAGTAAAGGACAGACCGAGGATGTTCAGTGTAGAAGACGGGGACAGTTGAGTGTCATTGAAGAAGAGGGGATAGTTGTCTGGAAGATTGTGTCGAGTTGATAGATGGAGGAATTGAGTTTTTGAGGCATTGAACAATACCAAGTTTGCCCTGCCCCAATCAGAAATTTTAGAAAGATCAGAAGTCAGGCGTTCTGAGGCTTCCCTGCATGATATGTTTACCTCCTGAAGGGTTGGACGTCTATGAAAAGACGTGGAAAAGTGCAGGGTGGTATCATCAGCATAGGAGTGGATAGGACAAGAAGTTTGATTTAGAAGATCATTAATGAATAATAAGAAGAGAGTGGGTGACAGGACAGAACCCTCAGGAACACCACTGTTAATAGATTTAGGAGAAGAACAGTGACCGTCTACCACAGCAGCAATAGAACGGTCAGAAAGGAAACTTGAGATGAAGTTACAGAGAGAAGAATAGAAACCGTAGGAGGGTAGTTTGGAAATCAAAGCTTTGTGCCAGACTCTATCAAAAGCTTTTGATATGTCCAAGGCAACAGCAAAAGTTTCACCAAAGTCTCTAAAAGAGGATGACCAAGACTCAGTAAGGAAAGCCAGAAGATCACCAGTAGAGCGGCCTTGACGGAACCCATACTGGCGATCAGATAGAAAGTTGTGAAGTGATAGATGTTTAAGAATCTTCCTGTTGAGGATAGATTCAAAAACTTTAGATAAGCAGGAAATTAAAGCAATAGGACGGTAGTTTGAGGGATTAGAGCGGTCACCCTTTTTAGGAACAGGTTGAATGTAGGCAAACTTCCAGCAAGAAGGAAAGGTAGATGCTGACAGACAGAGCTGAAAGAATTTGACTAGACAAGATGCAAGCACGGAGGCACAGTTTCGGAGAACAATAGGAGGGACCCCATCAGGTCCATAAGCCTTCCGAGGGTTTAGGCCAGCGAGGGCATGGAAGACATCATTACGAAGAATTTTAATACGTGGCATGAAGTAGTCAGAGGGTGGAGGAGAGGGAGGAACAAGCCCAGAATCGTCCAAGGTAGAGTTTTTAGCAAAGGTTTGAGCAAAGAGTTCAGCTTTAGAAATAGATGTGATAGCAGTGGTGCCATCTGGTTGAAGTAGAGGAGGGAAAGAAGAAGAAGCAAAGTTATTGGAGATATTTTTGGCTAGATGCCAGAAATCACGAGGGGAGTTAGATCTTGAAAGGTTTTGACATTTTCTGTTAATGAAGGAGTTTTTGGCTAGTTGGAGAACAGACTTGGCATGGTTCCGGGCAGAAATATAAAGTGCATGAGATTCTGGTGAAGGAAGGCTTAAGTACCTTTTGTGGGCCACCTCTCTATCATGTATAGCACGAGAACAAGCTGTGTTAAACCAAGGTTTAGAAGGTTTAGGACGAGAAAAAGAGTGAGGAATGTACGCCTCCATGCCAGACACTATCACCTCTGTTATGCGCTCAGCACACAAAGACGGGTCTCTGACACGAAAGCAGTAGTCATTCCAAGGAAAATCAGCAAAATACCTCCTGAGGTCCCTCCAACTAGCAGAGGCAAAACGCCAGAGGCACCTTCGCTTAGGGGGATCCTGAGGAGGGATTGGAGTGATAGGACAAGATAAAGATATGAGATTGTGATCGGAGGAGCCCAAAGGAGAAGAAAGGGTGACAGCATAAGCAGAAGGATTAGAGGTCAGGAAGGTCAAGAATGTTGGGCGTATCTCCAAGACGGTCAGGAATACGAGTAGGGTGTTGCACCAATTGCTCTAGGTCATGGAGGATAACAAAGTTGTAGGCTAGTTCACCAGGATGGTCAGTGAAGGGAGAGGAAAGCCAAAGCTGGTGGTGAACATTGAAGTCTCCAAGAATGGAGATCTCTGCAAAAGGGAAGAGGGTCAGAATGTGCTCCACTTTGGAAGTTAAGTAGTCAAAGAATTTCTTATAGTCAGAGGAGTTAGGAGAGAGGTATACAGCACAAATAAATTTAGTATGAGAATGACTCTGTAGTCGTAGCCAGATGGTGGAAAACTCGGAAGATTCAAGAGCGTGGGCACGAGAGCAGGTTAAGTCATTGCGCACGTAAACGCAGCATCCAGCTTTGGATCGAAAATGAGGATAGAGAAAGTAGGAAGGAACAGAAAAGGGGTTACTGTCAGTAGCCAGATGGTGGAAAACTCGGAAGATTCAAGAGCGTGGGCACGAGAGCAGGTTAAGTCATTGCGGACATAAACGCAGCATCCAGCTTTGGATCGAAAATGAGGATAGAGAAAGTAGGAGGGAACAGAAAAGGGGCTACTGTCAATTGCCTCAGACACCTGAGTTTCAGTGAGGAAAAGAAGATGAGGTTTAGAAGAGGAGAGGTGGTGTTCTACAGATTGAAAATTAGATCTTAGACCGCGAATGTTGCAGAAGTTAATGAAGAAAAAGTTGAGGGGGGTGTCAAGACACTTAGGGTCGTCGACGGAAAGGCAGTCCGACCTGGGGACATTTATGGTCCCCTCCCCAGATGGGGACTCCAAGGCTGGTGTAGGAGTCGCCATGATTTTAAAATTTTTGGAGTGAAGGGTGTGTGTGTTATTAGGTGCTTGTAGTTTTGTGTGGAGGAAGAGAGTTGTCTTTAGAGGGCAGGCTGTGACTACCCCCTTGTGTTGTGAGACACAAAGGGAAACGTTCAGTGAAGTCACAGCTGGGTTTAATGATAAGTTCACAGCACCCCCTGAACAGTGCTTTAGACCTCACTGGGAGTAATTATCGTTTCGGCAGGTGTCTAGGTGATGCTAGGTGTGGCTGTTTGAGGAAAGTTTTTTTTTTAGTTGTGGTTAGCAAAGGTTAGATGAGATTATGTGAGGTTACATAATCTTTTTTGTTTTGGTGAGATTAGGTGTCAATATATAAGGATAGTTGAGGTGAGGTGGAGGTTAAATTAGGTTAGGTGAGGTTAGCTGAGTTTAGTTGATTTTAGGTGAGGTTAGGTGATGTTAGGTATGTTAAAGTGAGGTTAGGTGACGTTAAGTATGGTCAGGTGTTGATAGGTCAAGTTATATAATGTTAGGTAAAGTTAGGTGAGGGAAAGTAAGGTTTTGTGAGGCTATGTCATGTTAAATGTCGTTAAATGGGATTAGGTGTAGATAGGCGAGGTTAGACGAGGTTATCTGAAGTTAGGCGATGTTATGGTAGGTAAGGTATTTTTAGGGGACGTTAAGTGAGGTCAGGTGTGGTTATTTGTGATTAGATGAGGTTAGATGAGTTTAGGTGTCATTAGGTGAAGTTAAGGACTTAGGTGATGTCAGGTTAAGTTAAGTGAGGTTAGTATATTTTATATGAGGTTAAATGTGGTTACATGACAATAGTCGAGGTTATTTGTGTCTAGTTGATGTTAGGTGTGCTTAGGTTGAAATTGGGTGATGTTAAGTGAGGTTAGAAGAGGTTAGGTGAGGTTAGGTTTGGTTAGCTATGTATAAGAGAGGTTATGTCGGGTTATAGGAGGTTAGGTGTGGTTAGGTGTGGTTAGTTGATGTTAGGTGTGGTTTGGAGTAGTTAGCTGAGGTTAGGTGAGGTTACACGTGGTTAGGAGATGTTGGGTGAGGTTAGGTGATGTTAGGTGAGCTTAGGAGTTCTTATGTTGGGTTAAGTGAGGTTAGTTGTGTTTAGGTGAGGTTAGGTGAGGTTCAGTGTGGTTAGGTAAGTTTATGTGACATTATGTATGTTTAGTTGGTGATAGGTAAAGTTAGGTGAGGTTCAGTGTGGTTAGGTGAGGTTAGGTGACCTTATGTATGGTTAGTTGATGATGGGTGAGGTTAGGTGTTGTTAGATAAGGTTAGGTGAGTAAGTTAGTTAAGTAAGGTTAAGTAAAGGTTGAATGAGGATAGCTGTGGTGAGGTAAGTTTTGGTGGTGTTGGGTATAGTTAGGTGAGGTTTTCTGGGGTTTAAGTGAGGTTAGGTATGGTTATGGTAGGTTACATTAGTTTAGGTGAGGTTATGTGAAGTTAGGTGAGGTTAGGTATGGTTAGGTAAGGTTAGTTGAGGTTATGTGAGGTTAGATGTGATTAAATGAAGTTAGTTATGGATATGTGAGGTTAGGAGAAGGTATGTGAGGTTAGGTGAGGTTGTGTGAGGTTAGGTGTGATCAGGTGAGGATATGTTAGATTAGGTAAGGTTAGGTGATGTTCCATGTCCTTAGGTGAGGTTAAGTGAGATTATGAGTGGTTAGTTGTGGATTGTTGAAGTTAGATGAGGTTAGGTATGGTTAGGTCAAGTTAAGTGAGGTTAAGTAAGGGAAGGTGAGGTTAAGTGAGGTTAGATGATATTACCTGATGTTAGGATAGGTAAGGTGAGGGTATGTCATGTTATGTCAGGTTACTTAGGTTAGAAGAGGTTAGGTGAGGTTAAGTGTAGTTTTCGTGATATTAGATGATGTTAGGTGTGGTTAGTAAGGTTAGGTAAAGTTAGGTGAATTAGGTGATGTTACATGAGGTTAGGAGAGGGTAAGAAAGGTTAGGTTAGGTTAGGTGTTGTTAAGTGATGTTAGAGTTATGTGAATTTAGGTGAAGTTAGGTGAAATAAGATGTGCTTAAGTGAGATTTGGTGAGGTTAGGAGAGGCTAGGTAAGGTTAGGTGAGATTAGATGTGGTTAAGAGAGGTTAGGTGAGGTTAGGTGAGGTTAAGTGTATTTAGGTGTTGTTAGTTGAGAATATGTGTGTTTAGTTAAGATTAGGTGAGGTTACATGTAGTTAGGTGAAGATAGGTGAAGTTAAAAGATATAAGGGAAAGTTAGGAGAGGTTATGTGAGGTCAGATGTGGTTAGGAGAGTTTAGGTGAAGTTAGGTAAGTTTAGTTGAGGTTAGGTGAGATTAAGTGTGATTAATTGAAGTTAGGTGAGGTTAGGTGTGGTTAGGTGTTGTTAACTGAGATTAGGTGAGGTTAGGTAAAGTTAAATGAGGCTAGGAGAGGTTAGGTGTGGTTATCTGTGATTAAATGTGGTTAAGTTTGGTTATGTGAGAATTGTTGTGAGAGAGGAGGTAAACATTTCACGCAGGGAAGCCATAGAACGCTTGACTTCTGATCTTTCTAAAATTTCTGAATGGGGCAGAGCAATCTTGGTATTGTTCAATGCCTCAAAAACTCAATTCCTCCATCCATCAACTCGACACAACCTTCCAGACAACTATCTCCTCTTCTTCAATGACACTCAACTGTCCCCGTCTTCTACACTGAACATCCGCGGTCTGTCCTTTACTTATAATCTGAACTGGAAACTTCACATCTCATCTCTAACTAAAACAGCTTCTATGAAGTTAGGCATTCTGAGACGTCTCCGCCAGTTTTTCTCACCTCCCCCAGCGGCTAACTCTGTACAAGGGTCTTATCCGTCCATGTATTGAGTATGCTTCACATGTCTGGGGGGGTTACACTCATACTGCTCTTCTAGACAGGCTGGAATCAAAAGTTTTTTGTCTCATCGACTCCTCTCCTCTAACTGACTGTCTTCAGCCTCTCTCTCACCGCCACAATGTTGCATATCTAGTTGTCTTCTACCGCTATTTTCATGCTAACTGCTCTTCTGATCACGCTAACTGCATGCCTCCCCTTCTCCCGCGGCCACGCTGCACAAGACTTTCTTCTTTCTCTCACCCCTATTCTGTCCACCTCTCTAACGTAAGAGTTAACCAGTATTCTCAATCATTCATCCCTTTCCCTGGTAAACTCTGGAACTCCTTGCCTGCTTCTGTATTTCCACCTTCCTATGACTTGAATTCCTTCAAGAGGGAGGTTTCAAGACACTTTTTCATCAATTTTTGACTACTGCTTTGACCCTTTTATGGGACTGTCATTTCAGTGGGCATTTTTTTTATTGATTTTTGTTGCCCTTGGCCAGTGTCCTTCCTACATAAAAAAAAAAAAAAAATGTGGAATTAACTAATGTTATGTGACTTAGGTGAGGTTAGTGGAGGTTAGGTGTTCTTAGGAGAGGTTAAGTAAGGTTAGGAGACGTTTGGTAAGGTTATATGAGGTTATGTGTGGTTAAGTGTGGTTAGGAGAGGCTAGGTGAAGTTTGAGAATGTTATTTATGGTTAGTTATTGTTAGTTGATGTTGGGTAATGTTAGGTGTGATTAGGTGTTGTTAAGAGAGGTTAGGTGAGATTAGGTGTGAAGTTAGCTGAGGTTAAGGGATGGTAGGTAATGGTAATTGAAGTTGGGTTAGGTTACGTGTCGTGAGGTTAAAAAATATTATCTGAGGTTAGGAGACGTTAGGAGAGGTTAGGTTAGGCTAATTGAGGTTAGGTGTGGATTGGTGTTTTTTAGGTAAGGTTAGGGTATGTTCAGTAGGTTTGGTTATGTGAGGTTAGGTTACTGGTGCCTCACCTGACTCAAGTGGTTTCCAAAAGACAGAAATGAATGGCTCACTTATAACCTCTTTGCATTTCTTAAGTACTCTAGAACACATTTCACCTGGTTCTGGTGTATTGAACTTTTTTTTTTATCCAATCTATCTCCTGTTCCACTATCTCTTTAGTTAAGGTAATATATGTCAGCTTCTTATTCTCATCTGCTCTAAATATCTGTTCACTATTTGGCATATCCTGTATGTTTTCCTGGTTAAAGACAGTTAAGAAATACTCATTCCAAATTTTACTAATCTCCCCCTCAGAACTAACCACCTGCCTTTAATGGACTTATAGTATCCTTATTCATCGTCCTGTATACCTGATAAAATCTCTTGGAGTCTGTTTCCGCCAGGAGGCTATCTTTAATTCATATTTGCCCTTAGCTTTCCTCATTAACCTCTTGACTGTTTTACGTTAGGTTAGGTTACGTGAGGTATGGTGAGGTTAAGTATGGATAGGTGTGGTTAGGTTTGGGTAGAAGTTACGTGAGGTTAGGTTGGGTTATGTTTGGTTAGGTGAGGTTTGTTGTGGAGGTTAGGTGAGGTGAGTCTATGTGTAGTTAGGAGACATTAGGTGAGGTTGGATGAGGTTAGGTTTGGTTAGGTGTGATTAGGCGATGTTAGGAGAATTATGTGTGTTTAGGTGAGGTTAAGTGAGGTCAGGTGTAATTATGTGAGGTTACATGAGGTTTTGTTATGTTATGAGAGGTGTAATATGATTCTCATCATATTAGAATTATAATGTCATTGTTGGCACCTTTGAATGTGGAGCGGGCAGCGTGTGTCGCTGTCATTGGTTGGAAAGAGGTGTAGATACGGGTTGTATTCCAGTTACTGTATAATTGTTATTGGCATATATGACAAGAATTGTAATTATTATTGAGATACATATATTGTTTTCTTACTTATTAACAAGTTTGGTATTGGTTAGTAATGTGTATTTGTTTGTCAAGAGGAAGTTTTCTTTTAGGGTCTGTGTATGTAACACGGATATTATTATACCGCACTCAGGTTGTAGGGGGAAGGTAGACAGAGGTACAGTTGGTGCCTGTCAGGGGTGAGTGGCGGTTGTTTGACTGAGGTGAGTTTTGTGATAACATTATTTCTCTGATTTGTTTGACTTATGTTATGCCGCTGATTGTGCATATTGGTTGGTGTTATATTGAATGCGGTGCTGATAGGAGGATTTGATTAAGTGTAACTTTGCAGCATAGTTGGGGTAATGCTGTAATCAGACATATGGTGAAGTCTGCCTTGGCTGATTATGGGCGGTCATTTTGTGAGTACTATTTTATATGTATCGTGTGTCATTGCAATAGTGAATAATAGAATGGGATATGTGTTCATCTTATGTTATTCTTCTGTTTACTGGGTGAAGTTACAAGATATTGAAGGGAGTTACATGATATTGAGGTATGCTGTGTTTATGTTGACATTAAATTTGCAGGCTGAATCAATCAATAAATCAAGATACAGCAAGTCAGCCCAATCATAGTCATTATCCTACACTACAAGAGGTTAGGTGAAGTTCGTGAGGTTATGTAAGGTTAATAGCGTTAGGTGAATTTACTTTAGGTTATGTAGATTAGGTGATTGTTAGAGGTTAGTTAGGTTGTTGTTGGAAGAAGTTTTGAAAAGCTAGGTGACATTAGGTGAGGTTCGGTGATGTTATGTGAGGTTAGGTATTGTTAGGTGAGATTAGGTGAGGTTGGGTGAGGTTAGGTGTGGTTAGGTGAGGTTATGTAAGATTATTGTGGTTAGTTGAAGATAGTTGAAGTTAGTTGAGGTTAGGTTAGGTTAAGTGAGGTTAGATAAGGTTAAGTAATGTTAGGTGACATTTGTTGAAGTTAGGGGAGGTTAGGTGAGGTTCAGAGTGCAGACATTCCTCCTCCAGTCACTTGCACCAGTCCATCCATGTACTTCTGTCTTGGTCTTCCTTGTGGTCTCTTGCCTTCTATTTTACCAGTTAGAGATAGATGTTCCAGTCCCTCTCTTCTCATAACATGGCCCAGGAAGTGCATCTGTCTACTCCTAACCGTACTCATCAACTCTCTTCCAACACCCACCCCTTGCAGCACTTCTTCATTTGTTCTTTCTGTCCAAGATATCTTAAGCATCCTCCTCCAGAACCACATCTCAGCTGCTTGCAGTCTTTTGTTCATCTGCCTTTCTCATTGTCCAGGACTCACAGCCATACAACAAAACCGACCATATAAAACATTTCACAAACCTTTTACTTAAGAACATAAGAACATAAGAAATAAGGGAAGCTGCAAGAAGCGACCAGGCTTACACGTGGCAGTCCCTGTATGGAACACACCTACCTGTTTCCATCTGTTATCCCCATCCATAAACTTGTCTAATATTCTCTTAAAGCTCTCTAGTGTCCTAGCACTAACTACATGATTACTGAGTCCGTTCCACTCATCTACCACTCTATTTGCGAACCAATTTTTTCCTATCTCCTTCCTAAACCTAATTTTTTTAAGCTTGAACCCGTTATTTTTTGTTCTACCCTGGTTGCTGATCCTAAGAATTTTGCTTACATCTCCCTTGTTATAACCCTTATACCACTTAAAGACTTCTATCAGGTCCCCTCTTAACCTACGTCTCTCTAGAGAATGTAAATTTAATAGCTTCAACCTCGCCTCGCAAGGAATACTCCTCATCTCCTGTATCCTTTAAGTCATTCTCCTCTGTACTGATTCTAATAGACCTATATCTTTCCTGTAATGTGGGGACCAGAACTGCACAGCGTAGTCTAGATGAGGTCTGACCAGTGCCAAGTATAACTTTAATATTACTTCTACTTTTAACACTCCTAAAAATGAATCCTAGTTCTCTATTTGTCTTGTTTCTGGCTTCTATGCATTGTTTTCCTAGACGGAGTTAAGAGCTAACTATAACTCCTAAATCTTTCTCGTACCCTGTACCTACCAGAGTTTGGTTGTTTAATGTGTACCTATTGTGTGGGTTTCCTCTACCTACGCTAAACACTTTGCATTTATTGATATTAAATTGCATTTGCCATCTATCCGTCCATTCATTCATTCTATCTAAGTCTGCCTGCAAGGCGATGGCATCCGATTCTGACCTAATTAATCTACTTATCTTTGTGTCATCCGCAAATTTACTAACATCACTACTAATTCCACTATCCAAGTCATTGATATATATTTGAAATAACAATGGCCCTAATACTGATCCCTGTGGCACCCCACTAATTACATGACCCCACTCGGATTTCGAGCCGTTTATTACCACTTTCTGTCGCCTGTCGCTAAACCATGACCCTATCCAGCCTAACACCTTCCCATCTATCCCGTGTGCCCTAACCTTTCTCAAGAGCCTTTGATGGGGTACCTTGTCGAATGCTTTACTAAAGTCCAGATATAAGATATCATAGCTATCACCATTATCTACTGCCTCGTACACCTTACTGTAAAAACTTAACAAGTTTGTCAGGTAAGACTTCCCCTTCGTGAAGCCATGCTGTGACTGATTTATCAAGTTATGTTTGTTTGAATGTTTCCTAATGTTCCTCGCTATTATTGACTGTAACATTTTACCTACAACTGAAGTTAAGCTGACAGGTCTATAATTAGACGCTAAAGTTTTATCTCCTTTCTTAAAGATGGGTACTACATTAGCCTGCCTCCACATTACTGCTATCTCACCCGACTCCAGTGATTTCCTAAAGACAGAAACTAACGGGTCACTAATATTGTTACCTTACGTCTCCTCATGGACTTTGCCAGAAGAAGAAAGAAAAAAAATTGTTACTTTTTTTTCGATTTTAGGAAAGCGTATGATTTAGTGCCAAGACATATATTAATAAGAATTCTAGTGCGCCTTGGGTGTGGAATGGTGATGCTGAGTGTCGTCTGTGCCATGTACAGTATGACAGAGAGTATCATTGGCACCGCTATGTTCGTGGCCACAATCGAGGTCCGCCAGGGCTCTCCCACATCCTGTCTGTTATTTATTATATATGTAAATGATCTTATTAAGCTTATTAAGGATAACTGTAATGATGATGGCTTCTTGAAATGGTTACACATAATTATTGTAATGGATGACACTGTTTTATTGTCAACTACCAGAGAAAGAATGATTCAAAAACTGTCTCTTATGAATAAGTTTTGTGATGATTACGGAATGGAAGTCAATGAGGCAAAAACAATTTTTTTTGTGATAAATGGCACGATCGAGGACAAAGAAATCGTACGCATAGGTGACCTGAAGGTGGAGCCGTGCAGCCAGTACATGTACTGGCTGCACCCTTCACTGCTGATGGGTCCGTGTCGTCGTCAGTGAAGGCCCACGCCACTGCTAAAATGGCTCATGTCACGAAATTTATATCGTTCCTAAAGAAAAATAATGATATTCCATTCCATGTCAAAAAACGAGTGTTTGAAGCCTGTGTAATGTCAGCTATACTGTATGGGTGTGAGTCCTGGCTGAACGCTGACTTGAGACCGGTGATGAAATTATATAATTGGGCATTAAAATATTTATTGGGAGTACGATTATCTACATGAAATGATGTATGTTATACCGAGTCTGGTTGTCCCCCATTGCCCGCTTTAGTAAAGAGTAGACAGAGAAACTTCTTTGGTAAGATGTGGAACGAGAGGTCGTCAATGGATGATGATCCCTTGGTTCTCTCTGTAAAAACTGTTATGGAAAGTCAATATAGGATACGTAATTACGTCAGTGATTTGTTGTATGCCAACACTGACGACATATGTGAGGGAGTTAATGAGCTGAGAGCAAATCTCCTTAATTCAACCTTTTCCAGACGAATTGTATATAAAGATATAAACCCTAGTTTGTCAGTTCACTCTGTGTATAGTACGAAATGTAACGTCAGTGAGCACCATCGTGTTGCCTTCACTCGGTTCCGGGTGTCGGCACATTCGCTGGCAATTGAAGTTGGAAGGTGAAACAGAAATGGTAAAGGAAGATTGCCAGTAGAGGACAGGACATGTGTGTGTGGTCAGATACAAACAGAGGTACATGTGGTTCAATATTGTACATTAACACAACAATTAAGAGACACCTACAATTTTTCCGCTGTTGCTGAGGTGTTCTCAGATAAGTATAGTGATGCTCTGATATGTGAGATAATTTATAAGATCTTGATAGTATATCAATAGCTTTTTTGTGTGTAAATAATACTTTTTATGTAGTTAATTAGGGGATGTTTAATTGTGATTTAACTAATTTTAATATTTTTTTTCTTGTGTGTATTGATGCGTGTGTAATTAAGTTTTGGATTACTTTTACTTGAGATTTACCTTTTTAGAATAGTTTTTATTTACAACTTTTTTTTTATATTAGGTTAGTTTGATTAAGTTTTAAGTTAATGTTTTTGAATGTTATTCCCTTTTATTTTGTTTAGTACGCATGTAAATTGTTACAGTTTATTTGAAGTCTATTTTGAAGATTATTTTTTTTACAGGATATTTTTTTTTTGCAGTTTTCTCAGTTGAAAAGTAGTGTTT
Organism: Scylla paramamosain; assembly: GCF_035594125.1. Lineage (NCBI taxonomy): Eukaryota > Metazoa > Arthropoda > Malacostraca > Decapoda > Portunidae > Scylla > Scylla paramamosain. Next base: position 7,286,018 of record NC_087198.1, read on the forward strand.
TATTGATTTTTTACGTAAATAATTTAGTTCCTTTTCTTTCTTCTTTCGGTTAACTGCTAGCAGCGATGCATTACAGCGATGTATTATTATTGAAATATGAAGTTTATGGGCATATATGAGGAATTATTTGTCATTTTTTTATGAACCAGTCGTATGTTATTAAGTGTAAATTTATAAGGGATGTTGATGGTCAATAAACAATAATAATAATGATATGTGGATACAAGAGCTAGATACAGATTAGGAGATATAGAAACAGACTGGGTAAAGAGTCAGAGGGGGTGTTAGGCAAGGCTGTTTTTTTATCACTAACCATTTTTAGCTTGTACACAGAAGAGTTAGCACCCAGAATGAGACGAATGAATGTGGGGAGTGAGTGTGGGGAATGTTAAGATGTGTGTGCTTTTTTGTCCAGATGATGTAGTGGTTATGACTGAATCGGCAGATGAGCCTCAAAGTTTGTTTGTTGTTGTAGATGGGTATGGAAGGGACTTTGGTGTGAGATTTAGCAGTGAGAGAAGCAAGGACATGATTGTGAATAAGTTAGAGGATGAGAGAAATTAAGTTTGGAGACCGACAGGGAATGAGCTGCAACAGACAGATGAATACAAGTAGCTGGGTATGTGGATGAGTCCGAATGGCTGTGTGAAGGTAAATAATGAAAAGATGAGCATTCTGGACGGGTGGATGGGTCGTCTAGGAAGTGCAGCAAGGACGAGAGTGAGTAAAAATGACGCGCTACGAGAAGTTAGGAAGAGCGTGACTGTTCCGAGCATTGTGTATGTTATGGATGTGATTGTGTGGAATGAGAATGTACTGATAAATTTAAAAGTAAGACAGAGTACAGTAGCAAGAATGGCACTGAATGCACCAAGGTATGCTGCGGTAGAGGCTTTGAGAGGGGAAAATGGGAAGGAGTACTTTTAGAGAGTCATGCAAAAGCAGCCTTGAGGTACAAAGGTAGATTAGAGCGAATGGATGATGCCAGACTAGTGAGAAAAGGTGTTTCTGTGGAATGTTAGGAACACCAGGTGGGGGAAAAAGTGTGTTAAGATGTTAGTAAAGAGTAGCATGGAAACTAGCTGGGCTTTTCAGCGGTTTGAAGGGAGGCATGTAGAGATTGACTGGAGTATGATTGTCAGAAATGAGAAGGCTTAGTATGGGATGTAAGAAAGCGGAAAAGTGAGACAGAGTAGTGAAGTATGTGGGATTGAGTGAAATGAAGAGTAAGATGGAACAAAAGAGTACTTAGGAGTGGTATAGAGAGAAAGAGGCCACAATGTATGAAAAGTGGTAAGAGGGAAGCCTGAGTGGGGATCATCTCTTCCGAGCGAGGGCGCAGTGTATGGTTGTGAACGTAAGGAGCTACAGATGGTCTGAGTCCCATAGCAACGTGTGCCATGGGAGAGGATGTGACAGTGGAGAAGATAGTGCTGAACTGTGTAAAGTATGCCACAGACAGATATGAGATGATACAAGTGGTGCTGAGGGAAATGGGGCATACCAGAGTGGAGAAGACAAGAAGGGAATGGATGGTGTTGCTGCTGGGACTGTGTGGGAGACAATGAAAGGATGATTGAGGCTGTGGAAGAGTTCCTGGAGAACAAGTAACGCTCTAGATATGGAAACCAGTGTTGTGATTGATGCTGCATGACTCTACATGCCATTTTCTGTTTGTCGTTCATTGTTTTCCCCACAGGAGTGCCGATGTAAAGGACTGGCTTGTGAGAAATCCTGAGCCTCCTGTAAGATCAAGACCAAGATCAAGATAGGGCCTTCCGTAGGTCCGCTTTCTGAAGCACAGTGTCAACATGTCTCCTCTAATTTAAAAAGTAAGCTCTGTGTGGCGTACTTCCTAAAAGTGCACAAAGGACTTTTCTTCTCTTTTAGGGTCCCTTCCATTTCTTCATTGCCATGATACACTGGCAGCACTGCCAGAGTCCATCTCTGTCTAAGCACCTCCTCCCTTGCCACCACCACGCTGGTTCAACTGTGGCTCCCACAACTGCCCTTCTAAAAAGTGTGCCTCTGTGTCGCTCACATCTACAACACTTGACGCTGAACCTTTCCATCGCCTCTTCATTCTACACAAGCTAGTACTGTGCAGCCTTTCTGCACCGCACCTCCGCTACGTTCACTAGGCTGTGCTTCAAGTGAGACGGGCTTTTAAGGAGGTTTTGACTCTTCTAGTGACAGATTGCCTTTTTTTTTTTACGTTATTTACAGGAAAAACACCAAAAAAAAACCCAGCCAATCGCTAACAGAGTTGGTGAGGGCAGAGGCTTTCACAATACTGGCACTGTCATTGCTTCAACTGACTGTCTACTGCCCCAGTCATATTCTCCTCTGCTGTCTTCCTCACCATCTTGCTGCCTCACCTATGCCATTCTTCGTCAAGTCTAGTTTCTCCTTTCTTTTGCACCCTTCCTTATCTTTCCTGCAAGGCAAATTTCCATCAACACTAAGTGTCTTTTTTAACCCAGCTCTGCTATCCTGCGGTGCTTCTATCACTTATGTACTTAATACACAGAGGGGTCACTCAAACATTGCTACAACGTAAATCCCTTTGCTCCTCCTCTCACAAAATTTTGCGTTTGACTAATTTCATTATGTTGTTATTCATCAGCCACCTAAACAAGCGGTGCAACCATTACATTTGTCACTCCCATGGCTTTGCAAGTATCTAGATCCTCCCTGCTTTTTTTCCAGTTCTGAAGCACATCCCTTTTTTTTCAATTCCCTCAACGATGACAGTAATGCCTGACAGTTTTAAGCGCAGTGCATCCCATCAGTGGCATTGGTGCAGTCACCCCTTCCGTCAACGCAGTCTTCGAGGAGATCAACGCAGTGACGGTGACTAAAGCAAACTTACAAAGTCTTGTTCACATTTTTTTTATATTGCATTTTTCTATTGCATTTAATCGTGGCACGCCTCAGGATGGAGTGCACCCTCCCTGCACATATGCTGCCATGCATAGCCGCCTCCTCCTCTCCATGAAGCACCTCCTGCACCGCTGGCCTCTCCATCGACAACTTCTTCCATACATTAGGTTAACAATAACAATTGTAGTTATAATTATAATATTGTTGAATATATTATTATTATTAATAAAAATATTGATGGAAATAAAGAAAGTAATGATTATAGGTAATAAAAATGATAATTAAAATGACACTAATGAAAATTAAAACAATTATTATGTTAGTAATAATAATAATAATAATAATAATAATAATAATAATAATAATAATAATAATAATAATAATAATAATAATAATAATAATAATAATAATAATAATATGTTGGCGTGGTAGCCGGGCGGGTGGCGAAGCCTAGTGGAGCAAGAGTGGAGGTGATGTGCGATGAGTGGAGTTTGCTTGCTTTGTGCATCCGTGTAATTTTTTTCTTTTTATTTATTTATTTATTTATTTTTTGTTCGGGAGTTTGCATCAAGTTTAGGTATACAGAACTACCAGTGCTAATATATATATATATATATATATATATATATATATATATATATATATATATATATATATATATATATATATATATATATATATATATATATATATATATATATATATATATATATATATATATATATATATATATATATATATATATATATATATATATATATATATATATATATATATATATATATATATATATATATATATATATATATATATATATATATATATATATATATATATATATATATATATATATATATATATATATATATATATATATATATATATATATATATATATATATATATATATATATTCTGGTGTAGTACTGCACTTAGTGAGGAATGGTAACATGGGCTTGCGAGGGTTATATATGCAAATGCTTTCACTATATTTAAACATAAGTGCATATTTGTCACTTTCTTTTCTTTAACACGATATATTTTTTGAGTTCTTATGTGTTTATGATGGGTATTCCACACACGTAATATTATTCTTAATCATAGTTTCTTGTAATTGTCATAGTGAGCAATTTAAAACAGGTTTTGAGCAGGATTAGGGTGCACACTTCGTAAGCGTCAGTCGTACACTCAGTTTATACGGTGTAAGGAAGTGTATTGGTACCTTATACACCAAAAACTTGTCTGCCTGTTTTCTTTCCATGTTCTATAAATAGCACATTACCACTTACAGTTAATGAAAGAAATGTACCGGTGGTTTTCTGTCTTGTTAAGGATTATGTTGGTACAGTGTTTCATAGAAAAGTGCCACTCAGCCACAACTTTTATGTAAAAGTAAGTCTTTGTAGTTATTACACCACTGCACAAAACTTATGTCATTTCCCTGTAGATTTTCTTGGTATTTTATTCCAGTATACTCAAGCCCACGGGTGATTTCTTTAATTGATTTACAGGCCTCACGTACACTTTTTTCTTTGTCAGTGTCATACTGTATTTGCAATGATCAGTGAACTGCTGGCTGATGCAGGTTTAGTCTTCTCTTGGGGACTTATTGTCTGCATGCTGACAGCTTGGATCAGCAGAGGAGTCGACACCACACAGCTCTGCGCTCTTCCCCTGTGACTCAGCAACACTGCGCTGACACTGTCTGTCAGATGAAGGAAGGAGACAGCAAGCGAGGGGTTGAGGCTTCAGGGAGTTTTGACTCGTTAAGCAGGTAATGTTCTTGTTTAGAATAAAAACACTTGAAAGAAAAGTAATTTCAGTTCAGAATTCCCATGAAATGAAAGTACAAAAAAGCACATAGAAGGCTTTGTGTTAACACTGATTGTAGATGCAGTTATGGTAGAATATTTGCGGGAAAAAGAAGCTGTGTATAAAAAGAAGCTACATATTAAGTGTCTTGTTGGGATGCTGTGCTTCTACGTCGCACAACCTTGTTGCGCCCCTCATCTATAACACTGGCTTTTGTGGGTTCAAAGGAAAGCTTGGATTTTGTTTTTTCAAATTTTTGCTTAATATATATATATATATATATATATATATATATATATATATATATATATATATATATATATATATATATATATATATATATATATATATATATATATATATATATATATATATATATATATATATATATATATATATATCCTCAAGCAATCATATGCAACTTCCGACAATAACGAAAAAAAATGTTGTTTCATCTCTCTTTAGATAAATTCCATTAAAAATCTCGAACACTTCACATTACACTTCCGATTCAAATCATTTGACATGTTTAATACTCAATGATAAATCACATCCTACACAAACCTCGCAACTAACATTCAATGAGGAACACATCCTACACCTATCCAATCCCTCTCTGTCAATATATATCACCAACATTTTACTATGACTGCATTACAACTGTCTGGCTTTACTTACTGGTACTGAGACAGGCGGCTTGCCCATCCTGACCCTCTTTGGTCTGACAGCTCTGTCTAGCTTATCTCTCTGTCTGCTTCTGTCTATTCCCTTCTTCTACACCTCATAATATACACGTGAGGTTAGAGCGACCTTTTGCCCCAAGAAGGCTTCCGTTTCTGTAAGGTTTATTTTCCAATACTTCAATCACACAGTTCATTTTCCTGTATCTTTCAATAAGGTTGATTTTCAAGTAACTATATTTATCTCCCCGTACTTCGATCATACAGTTTATTTTTCCTTAACTTCCAATAAGGTTCATTCTCGAGTACCTTTGGTAATCGCATCTTCTAGTCAGGAACAAGGAGGCGGCGACTCCTATGGTGTTCTTTCTGTCCATGTTGTCCTCGTTATCAGATCCCGTTGACTTCTGCTCTAATCGTGTACTAATTCAGTGATACCTAGGTATCTCTTCTTGTAATCTTGTATTAATCTCCGGCTATGTTAGTCTTGTGATGACTCACCGCATCTCTTCGGTGGTCACGTCACGTCTCTTATCTATCAAGGTGGTGATAGCTTCTTGGTATATGCTTTCGTTTTTATCATCGTCTTCCCTCATTTATTCTTTCTACTTCTTATTTCCTTTTTTATTTCTTATTTTTTTATATATTTTTTTTAAATTTTTCTCTCTTGTTACGTGTTTCTTTTCTTCTTGTTTTTTTTTTTGTTTTTTTTGCGTTACAACACGCCTCCCTCCTTATGCTCGCGCGTCCTCCCGCGACTGGTTACTTAGCTAGGTGTTCGTTCCCTCATCCGTGGATGTGGTGCAGGGTGTGGGTTTGGAAGGCCCGCTTCATGCTCCCGGAACCAGGGGAGCCATCGGTGCGGCCCTCATCCACGCCCACGAACACCAGGGTGATCCCAACAGCCAGCATTGTCAACAGCCAGTTGTACCTGTCCATGTCCTGTGTGGCTGATACCTTTATCAGGAAGTGCATGTTATTTCTACATTGTGTCGAGACAAAGGTACCCATCAATAACTTTTGGGAAGGCATATATTAGCAAAATTCATAACTTCCGAGTTTAGAAATAGAGCCTTTGTGGCGAAAACAAAATATAAAATTCAATATCTTGACTAGGAAGAAGAGATATCAACAATCAATCATATTTTTCTACAATAGTTATATCGTAAGGCAGGAAAATCAGTTCTGAGTATTTTCAATATGACTACAAGTCTGATGCAGTCAGAAAACACTTGTATTTATAAAGAAATAATGGAAGGGAGGTCATCCTGCGGACATCAGGTGTCGGCAGGAATATCATCTCTTAGAGGAATAAACATTTCATTATGTGTTTAAATAATGTGCAGAAGGAACAACAATAATTATCTAAAAGCATGTACCTTCATCATGGTTTTTAATCACATCATAAGAACAATATGAACTGCTGCAATGGACACAATAGCCAACTGGACAACATCAGAGTCTTATATATAAGTAATGACTTCCCTTTATCCATAGACACAAATATTTTCATCTCATTTATATTCTCTCAATCATATTAAGTAGCAAATTTTGACATTTTAGCACAAGATGAACGATCGTTAATATTTTAAGCACATCACTAATTGGAAATTTAACATTAACTTTTCCTTCCTCGCTTTTTGAAAATACAACACTGAAGCAATTATGCATCAAATTATCTGAGTCTGCGTTGCGTGCAATGTTTTTTTTTCTTTTCCTTTTCTTCAGTTGAGTATTTTTCTTTTCTATCTCGGATAATTTTTCGATCATTCATATATATATATATATATATATATATATATATATATATATATATATATATATATATATATATATATATATATATATATATATATATATATATATATATATATATATATATATATATATATATATATATATATATATATATATATATATATATATATATATATATATATATATATATATATATATATATATATATATATATATATATATATATATATATATATATATATATATATATATATATATATATATATATATATATATATATATATATATATATATATATATATATATATATATATATATATATGAATGATCGAAAAATTATCCGAGATAGAAAAGAAAAATACTCAACTGAAGAAAAGGAAAAGAAAAAAAAACATTGCACGCAACGCAGACTCAGATAATTTGATGCATAATTGCTTCAGTGTTGTATTTTCAAAAAGCGAGGAAGGAAAAGTTAATGTTAAATTTCCAATTAGTGATGTGCTTAAAATATTAACGATCGTTCATCTTGTGCTAAAATGTCAAAATTTGCTACTTAAAATGATTGAGAGAATATAAATGAGATGAAAATATATATATATATATATATATATATATATATATATATATATATATATATATATATATATATATATATATATATATATATATATATATATATATATATATATATATATATATATATATATATATATATATATATATATATATATATATATATATATATATATATATATATATATATATATATATATATATATATATATATATATATATATATATATATATATATATATATATATATATATATCACGCATCAGTGTATACTTTCTTTCAATTATATGAAAAATCTCTCCATCATATTCCATCATTTAAGGTCATCCACACATGATAACATTGCTATAATATCATTTTTTTTTTTTTTTTCCCGGGAATGTACTTCACCTTGATGTCAGCTTGTGCCATCAGTGTCATTTTGATATACTACACTGTGCGTCTAGCTGTAGACAGTACCCACTACAGGAGGCTCTGGTTTCTTGAAAACAACTTGTTACCCAACACGTAATTCTGTTTATTGAAATCGTTATTAATAGCAAGGAAGGAGAGGGCTTTCTCAGTGATGCACTTGTCTATTTCAGTACTATGCACTTGCATTATCTCTTATTCTGATTTCAATTTATGAAACAGCACGAATTTTGTAAATCATCATTATAATAGTACGTGATATACGACTCTGACCAATGTCTTAATTTATCAAGATGCCCTTCCATAATCTTCGTAATCCTCATCAAGTCATTATCGCCGAATTTGCAGTGTATTTGGAGTGTGAGCTACAGAAGTTGCAAAACAGTTGTTCCATCGCCCCACTCTTAACTATTCTAACATAAACAATTCTCGCCATTTACTGGCGGCTAATTTTCACACTGCGAACTCAGACTTACGTTACCTTTTAAGACTTCTTCAACCTTATCTCTTTATTATTTTGAAAATCTACTCCTCTCTTTGCGATATCATTTAATATTTTTTACCACATATCATTGTACTTTGCAAGAAGGCAGATCAGCATGCTATCGTCTTTTAATACAGACACTTGTTGTTAACTACTTTTTGTGAATATACAGTCATGATTCCGTATGATTAACATGTATTTACCTTTCCACACTATTTATTTTTTTGTTACCATATGCTTAAATTCTCTTTACTCAGTCTGTCTACAAATAATTGATCTAATTGTAATTGATCTCATAGCACAAGCAGAAGCTGCAGTGATAACCTGATCTATCTCGCATTTCGTCACTGAGAGAGTCCCGTGAGTCAGAGTCTAACTAACAGTCCTTCTGTTGCATGAGCTACCACCGTTCCAACAGTGTTACCTGATTCGATGACCTCTCCCAGTACTTTACAGGGACCTCAGTATCCTAATTCTTCCCTTTATGTTTCTTAACACATAGCTGAGAGTTTTGTTAATGCTTCACTGAAAAATTTCCTCTGTCTTCACCCCTAACATTTCCTTTTATGTCCAGTCGCCTTATCAACTCAGTTTAGTTATGGCTTATTTAGGCCTGGAAATCACACATACGCTTCCACGGTAATTTTCATATACCTTTAATTTATTCATATCAAGTACTCACATCAGCTGTGAGGACAGCTCTTTTTTTTTTTTTTTTAGTTTTCGTTTATTTTATTTATTTTATTTATTTATTTATTTTTATTTACTTATTTATTTTTTTATAATGATCATACAAACATACATCACCCTTCAGAATTTTTCAACATTATTTGAGACACTCGCTTCTGTATCAAAGCTACTACTTATATATTGTTAATTTTTCGGCTCGTATGTTTCCTCCATTAAAGTTATCGTCTTGTTTCTCTTCACTTGCTTCTCTCTGTAAATTTCTGCTTAATAAATCCTTTCCATTACGTCTCTTAACAACTAAATTTTCTCGTATCAAACAGACTCTGCCATTTGTAGAATTAAGTGTTTACAACTCAATCTTATCCTCACCATCTTCTGTACAAATCTCTAGCACCTGCGTTCCATGTCCCAGCTGAATCTATAAGTAACTTGTTGAATTTAGAATACTGCAAGTATAGGATGTGGCAAATGTGACATGAGAGTTGTAATGATTTGTTGCAATGGATGTTATAATTACTTGTTGTTGAGTCGCCTGCTAAATTTGGTCTACCGTCCAGAAGGCAACAATATTCCTTTTTTTTTTTTTTTCTTTTATACCAGTTACTATGACAGCACCTATGACATGCTGTAGATTTTTATTTTTTTGCCATATGTGCTTCCCTGCTTCACAAATGTACGCCGCTGGTGAAACAAGTACGTAACTGATGACCATAACAAGAGGACATAATTTCTTGATCTCATGAGCAATATAATCCTTTGAACATATTACATTTTTTTTTTAATCAGAGCAAGACGGTTTAAGCAGTCAAATAATCATGAAGTGTGTGGGAGTGAGAACTTGTGTGACGATGATTTGCGAGCAACACAGACGCAGAATGTATAACAAATCATTACAACTCTCGTGTCACTTTTGCCACATCCTATACTTGCAAAATTCTAAATTTTGCAATATATATATATATATATATATATATATATATATATATATATATATATATATATATATATATATATATATATATATATATATATATATATATATATATATATATATATATATATATATATATATATTTTTTTTTTTCTGATGTGACCAAAACTTCTTTCTTATTATTTCAGTACATCACCAAATTTAGCAGGCGACTCAACAACAATTAATTATAACATCCATTGCAACAAATCATTACAACTATCGTGTCACATTTGCCACATCCTATACTTGCAAAATTCTTAATTTTGCAATAACAGTATGATAATATCTCTCTCTGCAGTGTCAATCTATACAATGCTATCTTTGCAACATTATCCTTTGCAATATAAAATCCCAATGCTGCCACCAGTGTCGTGCTTATACATTGCACGATCTTGATGCATCCCTAATCTATGAGACTGGCTTTTGTGTTTTCTCGGAAACGCTTAAACTTTTTTTTATAATTTTTACTTAATTTGTATTATATACATGTATTTTCACTATGGTAATCATATACGATTTCTGACAACAACGATACACTACAAAAAATTGTTTTGTCTCTCTTAAAAATAAAATTCCATTAAATATTTCAAACACTTCACATTACAGTTCCGATTCAAATCACTTCACATATTTAATTATCAATGACAAATCACACCCTACACAAACCTCGCAACTAACATTCAATGAGGAACACATCCTACACCTACTCAATCCGTCTTTGTCAATATATAACACAACCATTTTATTCTGACTGCATAACGACTGTCTGGCTCTCCTTATAGGTACTGGGATTGGAGGAGGCAGGAGGCACCTGCCGAAACGATAATTACTCCCAGTGAGGTCTAAAGCACAGTTCAGGGGGTGCTGTGAACTAATCATTAAACCCCAGCTGTGACCTCACTGAACGTTTTCCTTTGTGTCTCACAACACAAGGGGGCAGTCACAGTCTGCCCTCTAAAGACAACTCTCTTCCTCCACATAAAACTACAAGCACCTAATAACACACACCCTTTACTCAAAATTTCAAAATTATCATGGCGACTCCTACACCAGCCTCAGAGTCCTCATCTAGGGAGGGAAACATAAATGTCTTCAGCTCAGACTGCCCTTCTGAGAACGACCCTAAGAGATTTGACAAACCCCCTCAACTTTTTTTTTCATTAACTTCTGCAACATTGGTGGTCTAAGATCTAATTGTCAATTTGTAGAGCATCACGTCTCCTCTTCTAAACCTCTTCTTGATTTACTCACTGAAACTCAGGTGTCTGAGGCAACGGACAATAGCCCCTCTTCTGTTCCTTCGTACATTCTCTATCTTCATTTTTAATCCCTAGCTGGATGTTGCGCATATGTGCGCAACGACTTAACCTGCTCTTGTGCCCACGCTCCTGAATCTTCCGAGTTTTACACCATCTGGCTACGAATACAGAGTCACTCTCAAACTAAATTTATCTGTACTGTATATCTCTTACCTAACTCCTTTGACTATAAGAGATTCTTTGACTACTTAACTTCCAAAGTGGAGAAAATTCTGACTCTCTTCCCTTTTGTAGAGATGTCCATTCTTTGAGACTTCAATGTTCACCACCAGCTTTGGCTTTCATCTCCCTTCACTGACCATCCTGGTGAACTAGCCTTGACTTTGCTATCCTCAACTACCTAGAGCAATTGGTGCTACAACCTACTCATATTCCTAACTGTCTTGGAGATAAGCCCAACATTCTTGACCTTTTCCTGACCTCTAATCCTTTTGTTTATGCTGTCATCCTCTCTTTTCCGTTAGGCTCCTCCTATCACAATCTCATTTATGTATCTTGTCCTACCTATCCAGTTACTCCTCAGGATCCCCTTAAACGAAGGACCTGAGGATGTATTTTGCTAATTTTCCTTGGAATGACTACTGCTTCCATGTCAGACACCGTTCTTTGTATGCCGAGCGCATAACAGAGGTGATAGTGTCTGGCATGGAGTCGTACATTCTTCAGTCTTTTTCTTGACCTAAACCTTCAAAACCTTGATTTAATACAGATTGTTCTCGTGATATACATGATAGAGAGGTGGCTCACAAAAGGTACTTAAGCCTTCCATCACCAGAATCTCATGCACTTTATGTTTCTGGCCGGAGCCATACCAAGTCTGTTCTGCAACTAGCCAAAAACTCCTTCACTAACAGAAAGTGTCAAAATCTATCAAGATCTAACTTTTCTAGTGACTTCTGGCATCTAGCCAAAAATATCTCCAATAACTTTGCTTCTTTTTTTTTCCTCCTTTATTTCAATCAGATGGCAACACTGCTATCACATCTATCTCTAAAGCTGAACTCTTCACTCAAACCTTTCCTAAAAACTCTACCTTGGACGATTTAGTGGTTGTTCCTCCCTCTCCTCCACCCTCTGACGACTTCACAATACCTATTAAAATTCTTCACAATGATGCTCTCCATGCCCTCGCTGGCCTAAACCCTCGGAAGGCTTATGGACCTGATAAGGTCCTCCATATTGTTCTCCGAAAGTGTGCCTCTGTTCTTGCGCCTTGCCTAGTCAAACTCAACTCTGTCAACATCTACCTTTCCTTCTTGCTGGAAGTTTGCCTATACGAGTATTTAGCCTGTTCCTAAAAATGGTGACCTTTCTAATCCCTTAATTTCCTGCCTATGTAATTTTTTTTTTAATATAACCTCAATGGGAAGATTCTTAAACATCTATCACTTCACAATCTTCTATCTAATCGCCAGTATGGGTTCCGTCATGGCCGCTCTACTAGTGATCTTCTGGCTTTCCTTACTGAATCTTCGTCATTCTCTTTTAGAGATTTTGGTGAAACCTTTGCTATTGTCTTGGATATATCAAAAGCTTTAGATAGAGTCTGGCATAAAGCTTTCATTTCCAAACTACCCTCCTACGACTTCTATCATTTTCTCTGTAACTTCATCTTAAGTTTCCTTTCTAACAAATCTATTGCCGCTGTGGTAGACAGTTACTGTTTTTCTCCTAAATCTATTAACAGTGGTGTTTTTCAGTGTTCTGTCCTGTAACCCACTCTCTTCTAATTATTCATCAATAATCTTCTGAACCTGTCCACTCCTATGCTGATGATTCCACCCTTCACTTTTCCACGTCTTTTCATAGATGTCGAACATTTCAGGAAGTAAACATTTCACGCAGGGAAGCCACAGAACGCTTGACTTCTGATCTTTCAAAAATTTCTGATTGGGGCAAAGCAAATTTGGTATCCTCAAAAACTCAATTCCTCCATCTATCAACTCGACTCAAACTTCCAGACAACTATCCCCTCTTCTTCAGTGACACTCACCTGTTCCCCCCTTCTACACTGAAGACCCTCAGTGTGTCCTTTATTTATAATCTGAACTGAAAATTTCACATCTCATCTCTAGGTAAAACAGCTTCTGTGAACTTGGGTTTTTTGAGACATCTCCGCCAGCTTTTATCACTCCCCTCAGCTAAAAACTCTGTACAAAGGCCTTATCCATCCATGTATGGAGTATGCTTCACATGTCTGAAGGGTTCCACTAATACCACTCTTCTAGACAGGGTGGAATCAAAAGCTTTTCGTCCTATCAACTCCTTTCCTCTAACTGACTGTCTTCAGTCTCTGTCTCTCTCTCTCTCATTGCCACAGTGTTGCATCTCTAGCTGTCTTCTACCGATATTTTCATGTTAACTGCTCTACTGATCTTGCTAACTGCATGCTTGCTGTCCTCCTGCGTCCTCGCTGCATAAGACTTCTCTCTCTCTCTCTCTCTCTCTCTCTCTCTCTCTCTCTCTCTCTCTCTCTCTCTCTCTCTCTCTCTCTCTCTCTCTCTCTCTCTCTCTCTCTCTCTCTCTCTCTCTCTCTATATATATATATATATATATACATATCCACTCATTCTTCTATCCATCCTTTAATCCTTCTATTCACCCTATATATCCATCCACCTACCCACACATCCAGCCAGCCATTAATCCATCATCTCATCCATGCATCATTACATCCATCCATCCTACCATGTTTTCACTCCTCCCTCCAACTATCCGCCTCTCTACCCATCCATCCTTCCATCCATTCATGTATTCAATCTTCCTCTTATTCATCCACTCCTACATCCATCCACTCATCCATCTACTCCTCCACTTATCCATATATCCATCCGTCCATCAATCTACTCACCCATTCATCCATTTATCCACTCATTCATCTCTCATTTTATCCACCCATCCATCCTTCCATCTATCCATTCATCCATCTACGTGTCCTTCATCCATTCACCCACTAATGGAGTCATCCATTCTTCTACCTATCCATCCAATCATACATCCATCCGTGTATCCTCTCATTCATCCACCATTACATCAATTCATCAGTCCATACATCCATCCACATCTTCATCCACTCGTCCATCCAGCCAGCCTTTCATTCATATAACCACTCATCCCCACCTATCCACCCATCCAACCGTCTATCCATCTATCCATCCGCTCATTCATTCATTTATACATCCATCGATCTGTTCACTGTTCCATCCATCCACCTTCTCATCCATCCATCTATCCACTCATCCATCCATCCACTCATCTATCATCACATCCATCTATCTGTTCATCCATCCATCCACTCGTCTATCCATCTATCCATTCATCTATCCATCCAGCCATGCATACATCCACTCGCCCATCCAACTGTCGTGGTCCGAGATATTGCGAGGAATTGCTTTATAAAGGCTACTGGAAAACTCAAAAACATTTTCATATTTCAATTGATCACTAATAATCATTTACATTTCTTACAAGTCAAAATTTGTCATTCGCATTAATTTTCAAGTAATCTAAAGTTTTTAGGTGTCACTTTGTTTGTTGAACACATTCATTGATCAAGGCAATCACCGTGCAAAACACAGACCATATCAAATGCATCTTCACAACAACTATTCAATCGGCGCCATTAATGTTCAGTTATAAAAACACACGTGACATCAGGAACACATCAGTTACTATAAACACTCTCCATAACGAAGTAAATCTTCGTACACCATACAAACCTATCATACCAAACATAAAACATCAGTTAAACATCCTACTCCTCCTTTAATAACATCATTCATTTATAGACTGCATTACGCTTTCAAGCGCCACTTACTTTCAAGTTATTCCGTCCATCTCAGCCCCTCTCTGGTCAAGCCCTCTCTGCTTCTGTGCCTGCTACTCTCTGCTACTCTCCACTACTGAACTATTCCACTGTTACATGCTATACGTAATATGCAGTCGTTTGGCACTGCCTGTTTCTCTCAGAAATTTTATCTTTATTTTCATAACATTTTACACATCTCTGAAGCCCTGGGATCATGAGGAGGCCCGTGTGAGTGTAATAATAATAATAATAATAATAATAATAATAATAATAATAATAATAATAATAATAATAATAATAAACTGCCAGCAACTGCCTAAATTATAATTTAGGCAGTTAACAAACTGACAATGTACAGTGTGTGTGTGTGTGTGTGTGTGTGTGTGTGTGTGTGTGTGTGTGCGTGTGTGTTGAATAATACAGTAATTGTTGTACGGTACCGTCTGATTGTAGTTCTATGAGTGTGTGAAGGAGAAATTGAGTTGGTTACTTGGGAGTAAAGTTCGAGGTGCGAGTGCCTGTCGCCTCTGTGCCTGCCTCTGTGTGTAGTGAGTGTATTGCACGGGAACTTGTGTACTGCTGTGTGATACATGGACACACGGAAAGGAGTGTTTTCCTCTCTCTGCTCTGTGTGATTGTTCTGAGAGTGACTGGATGAAGCAGCGCCGCAGCAGCTGTGCCCAGCTGCCCGGGTGAAGTCCTCCTCCTCGACGCTCGTGTTTCCCATTTCGCAGCGTGTGAGGCGCCCCATGCCTGCTGTGAGGGTTCGTTTCAATATACGAGTAATTTGTTTTTCCTGTAAGCGCTTCTGTGGCTCATTGCAAACATTTCCTTGTGGCCAGATAGTGAGAGAGTCCCGGTGTGTACCAGCCTTGTGTTTGTGCGTCTTTTATTGCTTTATTGAATGTTGCAGTACGTGTTTGCATTGCCTTCACGTGTAATCAGGTGAAGTATCTTGCTTTACTTACCAGGCTTGTGTTTCTGCAGCAGAGATTTCAGGAAGTCTATGTTTTTCGCTTTATTGTTAAAATTTTATAAGATTTGTTATATCAATAATAAAGAATTGATAAGGGAATCTTTATTTTCACTTATTTACTGTGGTGAAATTGTTTATCACCACGAATTTTTTTTTCCAGGATGGATATAAACCAGCCTCCAGCCATTCAGCCTCCAGCCACTCAGCCAGCCAGCCAGCCTCTATCCAGTCAGCCAGCCAGCCAGCCAGCCTCGAGCCAACCAGCCAGCCATCAACCCAGCCAGCCACCTATCCAGCCTCAAGGTGTCACGTAGCCTCACGTGACATGAAGACACTGTTTGGAATTGCTGTTGGGGAAAGTAGCTGGAGCAGAGATGCGTATGCTTGTCTGATGTGTGTGTGTGTGTGTGTGTGTGTGTGTGTGTGTGTGTGAGTGACTTGCTCTCCTCATGTTTGTCACACCTCTGAGGATCACACACTTGTTTAGCGATGCCACGCATTTTGTTGTCTGAAGTGTTAAAACATAACTAATGATTCATACAGCTGATAAGTAACTTGCTGGTGAAATATAAGCTCTTTCATTGTGAACACAGATTCCACGTGACTGCCGCGTAAGGAGACGAGTCTGGTACGCACGCCCACGCCCACAGCTCTCCTCTCTGCCGCCTGACCGGCGCAGGAACGAGCCACTCAGCCCCTCTTGCCGGCTCCCACAGGCATCATCATTATTAAGACTCGGAATTTTTTTGTATTCGTGGCATAAAAGACCATGTTTTTTTTTTCGTTTTTTTTTGTATTTACGCTCAATAAATGACTAAGATTGCTTGTAATTCGCAAGTATTTATTTTACCTGATTCCTTCTAAGACAGCGCCATCAAAATGTGACTGATTTTAAAATTATTCCACAAGATGTACAGAGTCGGTGAGGTGACAGAAGAAGAGTCCAAGATTTTGGAAAAGCGTGTTAAAAGACTGGAAATATAAATTAAAACAAAAATAAATAAATAAATTAATTAAAAAAAAATAGGAACAAAACTAAAATTTTCATTTTTACTTTGTCATAAATAAACGAACAAATATAAAAACACAAAACAGGAAAAAAAAAATGCATAGTTATATTTAAAGAATCTTTAATAAACTGAGGGAGACACACAGCAAGCAATAAATATAAAGAGATCCACGGAATTTGAAGAAAAAGGATGAGAAGAAGAAGAAAAAAAATATATAGAGATGAATAAGTAAATAAACGTAACAGACGAAGTATTGAGGAGATGTAACAGAATAATATGTGTATTAAACAAGATAAATACATGAATATCACACAGGGAATAACGAATGACTTCATACAAGGGAAATAAACAACAAAACAGATAAACAGAATAACAGGGTGCACGTATAGAATAAGATGAATACATGAATAACACACAGGAAATAATGAATAACTTCATACAAGGATAGAAAAAAAAAGTCACCCGGGAAGAAGGAACATTCATTATTATCACTGCTGCTCAGCCTGGCTGGCGAGGAACTCATCAAAAAGCCTGAACATATCTAGAATGCGTGGAATAACAAACATCAACTCACAAACGACTCATACCAACACGAGGAATAAGAGATAAATGAAAAACAAACCCACAAGAACAAAATAATTGCCTTCATCGCAAAGCCACGAAACATAAAAAAGTTCAAGTTAAGCACAAAATTCAACCAACAGCAGGCCATAAGTGCGGGTGTTCCTCGTGCTAGGGAGGGGAGGGACACAGGGCTGGAATGGGAGGGGCGGCTACTACATTATAGGGGGGCTGTTACTCTCCCATTCATAGATACCATGGTGTCCATTCCTAACTTTCACGGTGTTGAAATGAATTATTTCCGCTTGTTTTTTGCTGATGTTTCTTGAGACGAATTGAACTAATTTGTTTGAAAATTAGGTAAATATTTTAAGCTTAATCCCTTAAAATTTTATGTTTGAAATCGAGCTTGAAATGCGTAATTACTCTTAAAACTTCGGCAATATTGGCTTATAAGTGAGAATAAGATGCGTGGCAGTCTTGGTTTGTTGGCAAAGGGTTCAAATGCCTGAACTCTGGCCAACAAGCCAACAGTAGCTCATAAGATAGGGTGTTGTGTTCGTTGACAGTAGGCATGGCTGGGGGGTGAGAAGCAAGACTATTGTACTACCTATTTAAGTAATTAGACTATTAATGACGAGTGTGGAGTTTTTATGTTTTTAGCATTTGTTGGCAAATTAGGCGGTTTTAAAGGAAAATGTTTAGGATTTGGCAGTTTTTTTTCTCATGTCTTATGGTTAAATATTATTGTTTTTTTTTCTAGTAGTATTGTTATAGATTAATTAATTTTATTTTGGAGAATGTGTTTGCTTACGTATTTCCGCTTCTATTAGATAACTATCGTATATCTGTTGAATTAAGCCTTTTACTCGTATATTTTCACAAGTCTTGATTTAGTTATTTTTATCTACTGTTTCCTATGTGTTTAGTTAGGTATTATTGCTTCTTTATCTCAAATATCGTACACTATCTAATAATTATCGTGCATCTGTTGACTTGTCTCGTATATTTTTCGCTAGCATTGTTTTAGTTTAATTCTTTGGTATATGTGTTTCGTTAAGTATTGTGAATGGGGAATAAAATAAGTCTAGGGTATAATGAAAGCTTTATTTCCTTTACAAATACGATAAAGATAGCGAAAATGTATAATAAGGCACAAATAAAGGCGGTAACGCTTTCATGCCCACCGTAACACCTAGCTTCTTTCATGAACAGACCCAATTGCTACATTTCAGGCTTAAAGCTCCATTTTGTAAAGTGACAACACAGGGTAAATGTACAAGAAACACGTTATTGCCTTTACAATAAAAGTAAAAAAGGAGTAGGTCATAAATAAAGCCTTAATTATGTCTTCTCTGTCACTCGTAATTCCCTTTAATCTCATGTGCCATGTCTTGTTACAGGTAGCAGGCGGATTAGTGCATGAGGAGTAGAAGAAACATTTTATTGCCTTTAGAATGAAGGTGTAAGCTTCAATAAAGGATAAATGAAGTCTTGTGTGCTCCTTGTCACTAATCTAGTGATTCCCTTTTATCTCATCTGTTTGCTCGTATGCTGTTACAAATAACTTCTTCTTTTTCTTCTTCTTCTTCTTCTTCTTCTTCTTCTTCTTCTTCTTCTTCTTCTTCTTGTGTTGTTTCGGCTACCCTTTGTTCTGTTTTAACTATGAATGGTTCTCGTGTCTCTCTCTCTCTCTGTGTGTGTGTGTGTGTGTGTGTGTGTGTGTGTGTTCGTATGTTAGTTTGGTGAACGAGCTATTTACGTACTAACTGTCTGAAGGTAACATATCGTTAATGTTATTTTCCTTAGTATTCCAGTATTTCTGGAGCGATGGTTTACAGAGGCGGGGCTGTGGTTTGGCGTGATGTCAGGCTGGAGGAGAAATGGCAAAGATGCGTGAGGTAGCGACGTTGGGACAGAACGATGAGAGCACTCACCACGTCTGTCTGACCTTACCAAAGCAAAAACAGCCACTCCACCGGGGAGTCGTGCAGCTCTGTATGCTAAATCTTCTTTAGTATACTTATATAAGAAGACTGCGTTTTATTACCGCCTTCTCCCTTCCCATAGCTGCCTCAAATGGACTAGCTTCCCCAGTAGTCACCACCTAAGTGATTGGGTGCAGTGCTTAGTATAGTTTATAAGATTCATTTGAAATTCTTGCTCTCTTTACGAAACGGTCATAGCACCAGTTACACATAAGGGTCATCAGTCTGCATCTCTCATCCACAGACAAGGATATATTACAACAACTATTTCCAGCAGCTGGGAAAGAATTGCCAGCTACGTTCCCGGGAAGAACAGTTGCAATAAGCGATAAACACCAGGAGAGTGGAGGACCTCTCACTGCTACACAAAGTACTCGCCTCCAGAAAAGGGGAGGAGTCACGTCTAAATATATATATATACTGAGTGCCTTGCAGGGAAGTACACTCATAGGCAGATTGATGGAGACCCCTGAAAGCTATATGTATAGACATGGGCGTACTGCAGTAAGTGACTCAAATAACCCTTGAAGCAACTGGTCCACTAGCTGTAAACCCCTTCCCCGTCTCCTGCAGGTAGTACGTGCCTGTCTGTACGTCTGCCTTTAGTAAAGCGTGGACTGTGACCCACTAGAACGTGAGAACACTGCTTAGAGTGACGTCTCAGGCGATGACACACGCCAGAGGCGAGAGGGAAGAACGGGGAGACACTCCACCCAACCCTACCGACTCACTCACTCACTTCTAGTTGCCAAAAAAAAAAAAAATAATAAATAAATACTCTACGGAAAATTCTTCTGTTACGACCACAATTTTCGGCCGCTTCTCACAGCTGCTGCAATTCGACTACCTCGCCTGAACTACCTCCCAAGTGATTCAGTGCAGGGCTCAAATTGGGGTGTCCAGGGATCCTCGTAACTCCTGCACTCTTTTCACAACTGGTTTTAATGCCAGGTCACACTAATGAGATCACCAATCTCTTTTACAAACCCACATACAAGGAAGTAATACAACATCTACAACAAACTCCACCCGCTGGGCAAGAATCGCCATCCACGTCTAGGGAAAAAAAAAAAAAACTTTATAACAAGCAACGACTCATATATGGTCGAGGTACAAAACCCCGCTGCACTGTCCCCCTCGTATCGAGTCCTCCCACTGTCTGACGGCGTATTATAGCAGCCCATTCGCCCGTAATAGCTAAGTATTGTCTGTCGTCTGTGGTGAAGCAACACGCACAAAACAAATGATGTCATGTATTGAAATTAGCCTCCTTTATACGAAACTATAAAGAGGTGCCATTCATTATGAAGCGCAGGCTGTCCGACGCGGCTCTTTTGTGTTCACTGGAATGGCTGCGAGGCGCGGACATCCGCTGATTACAGTTTATAACTGGGCTATGAAAGAGGTGCAAGGGGTGAGAGAAACAACTTCTAATTTTGTGTGTTACGCTGAGCTGGTGTACCCTTCCTCACCTCATTCACACGTCACATCACCCACACCCTCCACTCATTCACCCACCCATTAAACTACCCATTTACCCATCCACCTACCCATCCACTCACCCATCCACACAAACTCCCATACACAACCTATCCAATTATCCATGCACCTACACACCCACAAACACATCCACATCCCAATTACCAACCTACCCATCCACCTACCCAATCACTCACCCATCCACACGCATCCGCACACCAATTCACCCAGTCACCCATCCAAATACCCACTCACTCATCTACCTACCCAGTGTGTGTGTGTGTGTGTGTGTGTGTGTGTGTGTGTGTGTGTGTGTGTGTGTGTGTACCGCTACCTACCCTGCTGACGTTTGTGTATTTTCAAGGTGTTTTGGGAAGGATAGGGATGTTGTTATTGGTGTTGTTGCTGTTGTCTGAGGGTGTTTTTGCCATGTTGTTCTGTTTTCTGGGTGTTTATGGGACGGTGTTTCTGATATTTTGGGCTATGTTTTGTCACAAATTATATAGATGCCTAAGCTGGCTTCACTGCAAATTTAGGCGTTCCAGAAATCGTCTATCTGGCGCTGTTATGTTTCATCAGTGACCAACAAATCAAAGCTATATGTATTATCTTTGCCGCTAATCATTGGTTTTAGTCGTCAGTGGCTGAAATGGATAAGGCCAGCCTTTAAAAAGTGGTGACTGAAAAACCATGTCGGCAGCATCTTGAAGCTTTTGTTTCGATGTCATGTAATCTTATTTAATTTATGGATGTGTGGGTGCGTGTTTACATATGTGTGGGCGTGTGTGTAGGTATATGTATACGTACAGGAATGTGCAAATGTTTGCGTGCACGTGTAGCTTTAATTGGGTGTGTGTGGGCGTGTATTTCCTTACGTAGGCGAGTGTGGAAGCAGGTATGGTTTTATGTGGGCGTGTGTTTGGATGTATCGATACGTATATGCGTGTATGAATGCCTGTGAGTGCGTGTGGGTGTGTGGACTTGGGTGGACGTGCATTTCCTTGTGTTGCCGTCTGCTGAAGTATGTATGGCTTTATGTGGGCGTGTGTATGGATGTATGGTTCCGTACGGGCGTATAAAAATGGCTGTGGATACTGCATGCGTGCGTATAATGGTACCTGCGACCAGTGATGGTCGTCATGTTTGGTCGGCCTGTTTGTTTCTGATAGCAGTGTAATAATAATAATAATAAAAATAATAAACGGTTTATTCTTTAAGCTGTCAACAAACTGAAAATGTACATTGGGGGTGGGGAAATACTTGACATTAATCCTAAAGGTAAGTCAAATCTAGAAAGGACTATTGATTGATGGCTCGCACCATGGTGGGAATCGCACTGAGTCTGTACTGGTCCGTACGTGGCGACTTTAGGGGCGTTATCTTGTTGTGGTGTCTCGTTGCACGGGCCGGGCGAGGCGCGTCAGGCGGCAGCATGTTTCTGAGACGTGGATGATGCAGAAGTCCCCTTCCAAACTTCTCCACAGCCTAGCGGTACCTGGTGGATAGTCTGGACAGGCTCAGGGTGTTCAGGGCTTCTTTATAGGTGGTGTATGCAGGGCCAAGGATGACCCTGCACGACCTTTTCTGCACACTCTCCAACTGTAGCTGTTGAGTTTGTGTGAGGGAGGAGGACCACACTGGGGAGGCGTACATGAGTTTGGGGAGGATAAAGGTAAGATACACCCCCTTAACTCATCTGTCGGCGTCCCGAGCAACCTGAGTCTGCGCAGCATGTACAGCCTGTAGGTAGCTGATCTTATGGTGCTGGCGACATGCTGCTTCCAGGTCAGCTAGTCGTCCACCATGACTCCGAGGAGCTTGGCACATCTGACCACCTGGAAGGGGGTGAGGGCCCACTGAGAGCTGGGGAGGGGGCACTGGTACAGAGGAGGTACAAAAATGCATCACCACGGTTTTGCTGTGGTTGATGGTCATCCTGCTCTCCTCCGTCCACGTCTGCAGTCGCTCCAGAATCGTTTGCAGTGGCGAGTAGTCCGGGTTCTTGGTGGAAACTGGGACGCCCACGGTGCAGTCGTCCACATACTTCCAGCGATGGGGGGTGTCAGTGAGGGCGTCGTTAATGAAGAGGAGGAAGCATAGAGGACCCATCTTGGTCCCCTGGGGGACTCCACATGTCAGCTGTTGGAAAGTAGAGACAGAGCCCTGATAGCGAACTGCCTGACGCCTCCCTGTGAGGAAGTCGGCTAGCCACGCTATCAGGTTAGGAGGGAGACCCAGACTTACTGCCTTGCTGATGACAACAGTGTGATCAACAAGATCAAAGGCTTTTTTGAAGTCCACAAAAGCAACAGCTAGAGAGGTTTTTCGCTTGTCCAGTTGGCTGTGGATGAATTCAAGGAAGCTGGTCAGGTAATGGGAGGTAGAGGTGGCTTTAATATTTCCAAACTGTCTGATATCCACAGTATTACAGATTTTGGTGTAGGCCCAGTCATATGCAAAATCTTCACAAATAAGTCTAGGGATGGAGGTGATAGAGACTGGCCTGAGGTCATTGAGTGACTGTGGACTGGAGGTTTTGTGGATGGGGATGACGTAAGATGTCTTCCAGTCCTCGGGGCAAGAGTGTTGGGAGAGTGAAGCGTTTATTATGGAGCATAGCGGTGTTGCTAGCTCTACAGCAAATTCCTTGTAAATTTTTA
>NC_087198.1:7325081-7371195 GCF_035594125.1 Scylla paramamosain
TAATGTGCTCATCATCATGCAATCAGCTGTGATGATGTGGCCCAGGCATGAAAACGCTCGCACGTATTCCAGCTTGGAATACGTGCTTGGAACAACTTTTTTTAAGCCCCATAAAGTTTCGTATCCCGGACCTATGAGCGCCTTTTCTCCAGTACACAACCTGCAACATAAACACCAACGAAGCCAGAGGTCACAAGAAGTAGTACACTGAAAAGTGAAAGTAATGGTAACATTAGCACATGACTGTGGCCTGAGAAGGTAAGAAGGGGTCTATATATGGAAATACACGTGGTATTAAAACTTGACAGTGGCTTGAGAAGGGAAGAAGGAGAGTGAGATATGGAAATACAAGTGACATTACCATATGACAGTGGACTGAGGAGCGAAGGAGATTGAGATAAGGAAATATAAGTGGCATTAGCACATGACAGTGGCCACAGAAAGGAAAGGGTATTCAGAAACCCATTAAACCCTGCTGACATGCATGGTGGCAGGTTTCCACACAGGAAAATATTGGTGTAACGAACTGGAACCTGCAAATTGTCAACAATAGGCAAAAAAATGCCTGATGTTCACATTATGCAGCTCAATTTTTCCCGATGTGAATATAACTGCCTAAAAAAAACTAGAAAATTTCGCATGATCTGCACGAGTTGCATTTAAATAATCTAACCTTATTGGAAAAAAATGAACTGCATAATGTGAACATCAGGCATTTTTTTTTTTTTTTGCCTAATGTTGAAAATTTGTAAACATTGTGCAAATTGCTTGCCTAATGTTCACGTTAGGGAATTATCCACATTGAGCGTAATATATATATATATATATATATATATATATATATATATATATATATATATATATATATATATATATATATATATATATATATATATATATATATATATATATGAAGCAGCGGAAGAGAAGAGTAATAAAGGGGGAAGAGATATGGGAGTAATGGAAGGAAATCTGGAGATATACAATAGGATGGAGAAGGTACGGAAGCAGAAGGGAAAAGAATGTTGGCAAGTGGTGAAAGGGGAACGTGAGATGGATTAGCTTGGGAGAGGAACAGAGTGAGAACAGGAGAGAAGGAGAGGGGGAGGAGAAGAAAAAGGAGGAATGAGATGTGGATGTGAGAAAGGAGGAGCAGGAGGTAAAGGAGGGAAAAGGTGGAGTTAATAGGGAGGATGGGGAGGCGATGAAGAAGTGGTGAAGGAGAAAAGGAGGGTATGAATTATGGGCATGAGAAAGATGAGGAGAGACATGGAGGAGGCTGTAGAAGAGGAACAGGAAGTGAAGGACGGAAGTAGTAGAGAGCGGGAAGGAATGGGACGAGGAGACGATGGAAATGGAGTATGGAGGGAGGAGGGAATAGGAAGGGGAGACGATGGAAGTGGAGTAGGAGGAAGGTAAAATGAGGTGAGGGAGAAGGAATTACCTCGTCAACCGTTGCCTGTTCACCTCACCAATGTGGAGAAATAAAATAAGCTTAAGGTGTTGGGATGAGAATGACTGTTGTCAGAGGTTCCAGGCAAAGTATTGGGTTGGTTCAGCTATTGTTTGCTATCATATACCGTCACTGCTAGAACAATCATGCTGGATTAAGGTAGCACACGTTGGTTTGACCAAGTTAAGATAACTCTCGTTAAGTTACTTACTTAAACAGGAAACAAAATTCACTAAGCAGAAGAAGAAATAATAGCAACGATCTTCACATACAGACCTCACGTAATTTCCACAATGGGTCATTACACTAACCCCGCGTAACAACCTCTTGCGGACACTTTCAGTATGACCAACATCACAAGGAAACTCACCCATTGTATTACAGATCAAAGGATTACTAACCAGACCTAAGTTCTTCCTCCCAACGGTCTCTTACCTTAACCCTGTTAACTCTTACCTTAACCCTCCCTGCAGCCTTACCAAACACTCTCCAAGTATTATCACTAACAGCTCACCTCGCCCATTGTATTACTGATCAAGGTATTGCTAACAAGACCTCACGTACTACTTCCCACAAGAGACAGTTCCTTCAATTCCCCCGCAGTAGCGTTCCTGCAGCCATATGAAACACTCCCCAGTATCACCAGCATCAGTAGCTCATCTCATCTATTGTATTAATGTTAAGAGAATTATTAACCAGACCTTACGTAATTCCTTTCAGTGTTCTGTTACGTTAACCACGAGCAATAACCTTCAAACTGCAGTCAGATTCTCTCCTAGAAAATACGAACACCGACAGAAGGTCACCTCACCTGCTGCATTACGCAAGTTTCGTCACCAAACACCGAGCGGATTTGACGTATATTTATCCCAGCCAATAGTATACCGACTTAAGTTGCAGAATTTCCATAACCCCCTCTAAACTGTCTGACACTGATGATACTTGGAATTTACCCCAGTTAAAGTAATGCTGCAAAAAAAGTGTGTGCATATCGTAACATTAATACTTACATTGTAACAGAGCAACACTGCAAAGGACGCCGCAGTACACACGCTTAATGACTCCCAGCCTTGACACGTCCAGAGCACAACTGAGGGAGGCAGTACACTTGGCATTGCTTCATCCGAGTCTTCGAGGCTTTATACGCTTCGATCCAGTCAAGTTCTCGTCCTCCGTCTTTAGTTAATTTGATTTATTATTATTATTATTATTATTATTATTATTATTATTATTATTATTAATCAGAGCGTCACGAGTTGTCTTGTGGTGATTTCTGAATTATTTGTTAGTCATTTTTGCGAGGGAATATAGTAGAAGAAAACGAACATTGAAACTTTGCAAAACTTTAAAAATATCTGCTGTACACACACACACACACACACACACACACTGCATTATAATCACTTGAAGCACTACATATTAGCTTTGAATAACAGCATGCCATGCGAACAGCCCCCAGGTACTATAATTCACTCATCCCCATCCCCATCCACCATCCCGCCATCCCCACACTCGGCGGCAGGAAACTTGTGATCGCATGACGGTGAACATTTCAGTGGCGGTTGATGTGCATCAGGACAAGAAGCGCTCGTCAAATGTATCTGCTGAACACCACAAACATGGAGCAAATGAGAGAAAGAGAGAGAGAGAGAGAGAGAGAGAGAGAGAGAGAGAGAGAGAGAGAGAGAGAGAGAGAGAGAGAGAGAGAGAGAGAGAGAGAGTCAGGTCAGAGGTCGTCGGGTGAGGACGTGGTTTAGGAGCGCTCCGCCAAAACAGGTCGGGTCACAGACTTAGTTCCTGAGCAAGTCTCCGCTATTTCATTATACCATCACCACAACTGAGATTACAGTGCAGAGTGTACAGGTAAAAAAAGTGAGGTGAATAGCGAACAGTGCAGTGCAGTACACAGTGTGTGGAGCAGTGCTGGCAACGTGTTCACCGAGTGTCTGTTTGTGTCACTGCGCCTGTGTGTCTGCCGTCTTCACTTCACTACACCTCCACCAACAGCACTACCGAGGTTGAAGTGTAGTATACATAGCAGTGAAAGTGCAGTGTACGGTGAAAAGTGCAGTAAATAAGTGTGGTGCAGTGCTGGCAGCGCGGTGCTCGTCACGTGTTTCCCGTGTATCGCCGCGCCCCTATTCCCCCGGGACATCAGCCCACAGCTCTGCTGCATTTCAAGGATTAATACCTGCCGTGCCCTGTCCTGACCTGACTCACCTTGACCCTCACCTCACCCCCACCCTGGCAGCTGGGTGCTAATCACGTGTTTCCCGTGTATCGCCGAGCCCCTACTCCCCCGGGACATCAGCCCACAGCTGTGCTGCATTCCATGAGGGATTAGGTACCTGCCGTGCCCTGTCCCAACCTGACTCTCCCTGACTCACCAATAACCTACTGACCACTCCTCACTTCCTCCCTCATGTCTTCCTCTGCGCACCAACTCATCGCACGGCGTAATCTGTCAGGTTATACCCCGCATATGTGGTGTGCTGTTTGTGGGAAGGCAACATCGAAAGCTGCCCACGTCAGCTGTGAGGACGACAGTTGCCCTAATCTGTGCCATACCGGCTGCCTGGGCGACAACCCAGTCTACCGGTGTGCCGAGATGGGGCTGCTGAGGGAGCAAGCTAACATACAGGACCCCGTGACATTCGTTGACAGGGAGGCTGATCCATCCTCCCAGCCACTCCCTCCGCCACTCCGAGGAGATCAAGAACAGGCCGCAGAACGGAGTCACTGGGAAGACCTGGAGAAAACTGAACTAATCTCCTTGGTTGAGAAGCTCACAGAAGAAGCCTCTCGAACAAATATTATCCTCAGGTCCCTCCAGCAGGATAGGGACCTGATCATAGAATACCGGGAGGTGTTTGCGTCAGCGCTCAGACTTGCTGACAGGCTCGTTGCCTCCAAGCAGCGCGAGGCAAAGGTTGCCACGTGCACACAAGGAGCCAGTGCTCTGCCAGAGACCATAGACAGACACTGGGAGGAGGTCTGTCAGGGCTCTGAGTGCTGGAGGGATTGGTGGAATTCAGGTAGGCCGAAACAACTGCGGCACGCCCCTGAGCTCGCCATCCCGCCCACCCAGCCAGGCAATCAAACACCACCGGAGGCTACTCCCAGCAGTACATCGGTAGCCGAACCCCCACCCCCGCCCTCCTCTACACCTGTCTCCCTTCCTACAAGTTCCAGCTTAAACACCTCCACCTCGCAGACACACAGTACTGCAACCTCCACACAGAACCAGACCCACACCAATACCTTGCCAGCAGTACCACCGACTCCCTCAGCAACACCAGCACCAGCCCCAGCCCCAGCAGTCCCGGCTTCCTCCACGAGCACCGCTGGCAACACCACCACCAGGAAAAAAAAGTATAAAAAAAAGAACCGGAACAGCGAGGTCAGAGGAGCCTGTACCACCCAGGGGGCCGGCCCCTCAAGGAGACAGACCCCAGCCAAACCCACGCAGATTTGCCGGTACTTCAATCGGAAGGGCCATAGTACTGAAGACTGCCACACCAGGACTGCTGAGTTGAGGCAGGAGCGACTGCTACGGCAGGTCCTCGCGGAGGGGAGATACTTGGCCGCTGCCTCCCCATCAGTAACACCACACTTGCAGCCCTTTCCGCAGTCTCGCCCGTTTTCAGCTCAGCCTGTTAACTGGGGCCACACCCAGGGCTGGCAATGGATCCCGCCCGGCCTTCGGTACCCCCAACTGAGCCCTGTCACACCCCTTCAGGCCGGACCACAACTCCCTCCAACATGGTAAGACCTGACCGCCACCGCCACCAATTCAAGGTTATCTCCGCCAATGTACGTGGTCTCCGAACGAACATCGGAGACCTAACCCACAACTGTGTACTACGACACGGTGCAGATGCAGTTGTGGTGACGGAGACCTGGCTGAACGGAGATGTGGAGCCATCGTTCGGCAAAATAGGTGGCTACACTCACTGGGCCAGGAGAGACCGACAGGATAGAGCTGGAGGCGGAGTGGCTGTCTGCTTCAGGGAGGGAGTGCAGGCACAACAACTCGACGTGGACACGCCGCCTCAGCTGGAGGTGATGTTCTTCCGGGTTGTGCTGGCCAACCACTCTGCCCTCCTGCTGTGCGCCATGTACCGCCCCCCCCGGCAGGGGCCTGACTCGCTCCTGTACCTCAAGGAGGCCCTAGATGTCCTCCTTGTGACTCACCGCTGCCAACACTTTTTGCTTGTGGGCGACCTCAACCACCACCTGGAGCACGACGCTTATGAAAACCTCCTGACGGTGCAGGGCCTGAAGGACCATGTGACCTTCCCCACTCATGAGCGGGGCGGACCCTGGACCCCGTCATATCCGACCTGGAGGAAGACACACTCAGCTGCCACCAGCTGGGTCTCGTGGGCAGCTCTGACCACCATGCTGTCCTGACCCAGGTGGACATGGGTGTGGCTCGTGACGAGGCCACCACTCGCACAGTCTGGCTATGGGATAGGGCAGACTGGGGCTCCCTTCGCCGAGACCTGCGCAGGACTGACTGGCCTTCCATCCTGCAGGGTGGAGCGGAGGTACAGGCGCGAGCCTTCACTTCCCGCCTCTTGGCGCTCCAGGAGCAACACGTGCCCCACCGTGAGTTCGTCGCCAGACCAACGAACCAGCCTTGGTTTGGTTACCGCTGCCGCGTTGCCGCCGAGGCGAAGTATTCTGCGTGGCTCCGCTACAAGCAGAGTCCTACTCGGTGCAACAAAGACCTACATCGTGCAGCCTGCAAGAGGATGGTGACGACCTGCCGGTGGGCCGTACGGAGGTGGGAGGAGGACCTGCGGCGCCAGCTAGGAGGCCCTGGAGTGGGCAACAAGACTTGGTGGTCCCTTGTTAAGGGCAGACAGGGCCTCGACCGTCAAGACACTGTCCCTCCTCTCACAAGGCCTGACGGAACGGTGGCCACCAGCAGCAAGGACAAAGCCCAGCTGCTGGCCACCTTTTTCGCCGGGAAGATGGAGGTGGACGACCCTGAAAGGTCACCGCCTCTTCTGGAGCAGCAGTGCAGAGAGACTGTAACCAAGGTGGAGGTGATGCAGGGGCTTGTCGAGCGTCTGCTGCAGGGGCTCGATGTACAAAAAGCTACCGGTCCCGACAACATCAGCCCGCACGTTTTGAAACAATGTGCCCGCGAGCTGGCTGTACCCCTCACCACAGTCTTCTCTGCCTGCTTATGGGAAAATACCTGGCCCTTAGTGTGGAAAGAGGCCCGGGTAGTTCCTGTACACAAGAGGAGCTCCATGTCTGACCCAAAAAATTATCGACCCATCTCCCTGCTCTCTGTGGTGGGGAAAGTGTTCGAGAGGGTGGTGGCAGATGTGGTGTGTCGCCACCTCCAGGACAATTACCTCCTCTCGGACCAACAGTTTGGGTTCAGACCTGGGCGGTCCACCTCCGATCTCCTCATGCTCCTCACCGAGGGCTGGCAGGACGCCCTTGACGGCGGCCTCGACTCTGTTGTGGTGGCCCTGGATATAGCGGGCGCCTTCGACAGGGTCTGGCATGGGGGCCTTCTGGAAAAGCTGAGGGCAAAGGGGATCCAGGGTGACCTCCTCCAGCTCCTTGGCGACTACCTCCAAGGAAGGACCCTCCAGGTCGTTGTCAATGGGCAAGCGTCCGAGTCCTTCCCGGTGAGAGCGTCAGTGCCACAGGGCTCAGTGCTGGGGCCAGTCCTGTGGAACATCTACGTGGACGATCTTCTCCGACAGCTGCCGGCGGTCTCAGCTTATGCTGACGATTGCACTCTCTCCTGTACCTACCCTCGACACGAAAGTGTGCGTGCTGCTGAAGAGATCAATCAGCAGCTTGGGGTGATACAGGAGTGGGGGGCACGCTGGCAGGTGACCTTTGCTCCGGAGAAGACACAGGCAATGGTAGTTTCTCGATCCCCCGCTGCCGAGCCAGCAGTGGAGGGAGGGCTAAGCTTTGGTGGCCTTCCTCTCGAACTCCAGGAGTCCGTCAAGATTCTTGGGATGGAGGTGGATCGAGGGCTGCGGTTTGACCGCCACGTCAAACACATTGCCCTTAAGGCCTCACACCGAGTCTCCTCCTTGAGGAGGGTGGCCAACTTGCTCGACAGGAGAGGGAGGCTCTTGCTCTACAAGGCCCAGATACGGCCTTACTTAGAGTATGCCGCCCTCTCCTGGATGTCCTGTGCTGCCACACACATAAGCAAGCTCGACGGCATCCAGCGACGGGCGCTGCGACTGGTGGAAGCAGCAGGTGCTCCAGCCCATCCTGAGGTTCCCGTCGACACGCTAGAACACCGCAGGGACGTGGCAGCCCTTGTGGTGTTCCACAAGGCACAGGTGCAGGGTGTGCCACATCTGGCGGGACTACGGCTGCCCACCAGAGTCACCTCGCGGGACACGAGAACGGTGTTATCCAGTGGTGACTCAGTGGAAGTGCCGCGTTCCCGCTCCGGCCAACACCAGCGCACCTTTTGGGGGCGAGTCTCCAGACTGTGGAACGTCTTCGCGTCCTCCGTCCCACATATCAGGGGGATGGATACCCAGGACGTGAAGTTAGCAGCACACCACTGGAGGGGCTCGTTCCCGACCCCCCTGCTAACAATAAGCCCATAAAGAATGTATATATATATGTATATAATTTATATTTATAATTGTGTTGTGCCCCACCCCTAAAATAGGTTGCACACGGCAGTGCGCCTTCGGGTTACAATGTACTCATGTTTAAAAAAAAAAAAAAAGAGAGAGAGAGAGTATGTGTGTGTGTGTATGGAGTACTTGCTCAAAGTGTGGCTAACTATAGGCTTGTTAGATGGGGGCAGCCATTTATGAATCATGATTTCTGCAACGCTTGTCACCATGCGGGCACTGGTTGGCGCGTGTGGCGGTGCTTGGTTAATGGACCACCACACCTCCTGTTTCTTCATTTTGTGTATTCAAATTATTCATCTAATCTCTCTCTCTCTCTCTCTCTCTCTCTCTCTCTCTCTCTCTCTCTCTCTCTCTCTCTCTCTCTCTCTCTCTCTCTCTCTCTCTCTCTCTCTCTCTCTCTCTCTCCAACGTCTACTTAAAGTTTCTTTATTTCTAAACAATCGTAATTTGAATCCTGGTCGTCCAAGACATTGGTTAAGTCAGGTCAGCTTAATGTATCTATCTATTTATCTATCTATCTATCTATCTATCTATCTATCTCTGTCTCTGTCCTCCAGGAGAGGAAAGAAAAGCCAATATTATTCATAACAAAGAGGAAAGTTAACATATAGATTATTCAGGAAAGAATGTTTGAGAGAGAGAGAGAGAGAGAGAGAGAGAGAGAGAGAGAGAGAGAGAGAGAGAGAGAGAGAGAGAGAGAGAGAGAGAGAGAGAGAGAGAGAGAGAGAGAGAGAGAGAGAGAGAGAGGGAGAGAGAGTAACTTAAGTAACTCGAACGAAAAAAAAAATACACGACAGGTTGAAACAGCAAATTACCACACACACACAAAAAAAAAAAAAACATAAAAAGGGAAATACCAACAAAAAAGATGGAAGAAGGAAGCGTCAATGAAAGCAAAGGCGAAGAATCTGACGAAGTTCATAAAAACGAAGAGAAACGGTCAGATAATGAACATGAAAACAGTAAAAGGAAGATGGCAATTCAAGAGATAAAGATGGTGGAGAGGTTTTTCAGCAGCGCTGTCACGCTTCACGCACAGGCCCCACAGACTCTGCTGAACACCAAGGAAGCGATTTAAAGCGGCAAGGTGACGGTGGAGCACGCGCTCAGAGTCCCACAAACTCTCACCACCAGAATGACCGCTTGGAAGGGAGCGTGCCTGGGGTGGAGGACCAAGACGGTAACTCAAGCAGCGAAGTAAACGACGATGACGAGTATTACATCCCTGGCGACAAATCACTCGCCAGCCTTGAGTTTCCGACAACGAGAGAATGCACTGCCACCTCTCAGACGTGGAGGATGATGAGTGTGAAACGGATGGCGCTTCCTGGGATGAGAAGGACGACAGTGACGCTGAGAGTGAGGCCCGCTTGAGTCCCACTGAGTATCCCTCAGATGGCGAGGAGTACAGTCAGAGTGAAGACGGTGAGTGCGGTGGTGCCAGTGATGAGAATATAGCAAAGAAAAGCCAGACATCACCAGAGAAGGAGGTGGACTTCAGGCTGCTTAACAGACTGGCCGGCGAATTCAGTGACGGTAGCGAAGAGGAGGGGGACGAGAAGGCGGCGTGGAGGCGATGTCAGGATGTGAGCCGCACTCTGTAGATGCAGAAATGGTCTCTGTCTGCCCACTCAAAGAAAGAATTTACAGTCAAGAATTCCACTGCTGATGAGCTCCTTTGTTCCCCAAAGTCAATCTTTCAACACATTCCATTCAAGAGAAGGAAGAAATTCTTGAACAGTTTATGGAAAATAATGTCAGCAGAAACATTCGCCGCTATTTCATGAAAACAGCTTGCCGAAGGAATTTCGCGATATTCAAGGTGTGGCGGCGTGCCCAGGCCATCAAGCGATTCCCAGGCCTGCGTCTTGGAACACAGGACACTGCAGCGTGGCAGTCTTTCACGCGGCAGAAGACCTCCCTTAACGACTTCTTCATGGCAGAGAAAGAGACCCTTCTTTACAGTTTGTCGCGGAACCACAAAGTGTCGTGTGAAGAAATCTTTCAAGCTCAGGCGACGTAAGAAACGGCGACTCTTAGTCAAGATTGTCAGGTTCTTGGACCAGCTCCCCATCCGCCGCCTCCAGTACCTGAATGAACACGTCCTCGCAAAGGCACAGCGGGAAAATAAAGGGGAGCGGCAAAGTCACTCAGACATGACTCCCGTGTTGCAGTTTTTTACAGACTGTGGCTACAATGCAGAGACAGGAGTCGCCCTTTCCCTGCCACGGCCCTGTTTGTGCAAAAACATGTTGAGAAAATACTCGTCTGTCGCGAATGAAACTTATCAAAGCTTGACGCGCAAGTTCATCCAGCAGAAGCACAAACACCTGAAGAGACGCTTATCGGAGCACGAGCTTAACAGTCTGTTCCCCTTGTGCCCCAAAGATGACATAGGTCTGATGCACCTCCCTAAACACCAGAGGCTGCACGACCACTACCGCTACCACCACCACCACAACCATCACCAGCCCCAACAACCACTGAGACAAGCAAGCAATCAAACCGACACTCCACATCTCCTATCAGATGAAGACTTATGAATAATAGGGAGCCACTGGAAGACACGGAGCTCTGAGAACGATCGCCACTCACATAAATCAACAGCAAGTGACAGTGATACAAACCATAATGACAAAGGAAGTGAGAGAGATGGACAAAAGATTAATTACACCCTGACATTCTCTCTCTCTCTCTCTCTCTCTCTCTCTCTCTCTCTCTCTCTCTCTCTCTCTCTCTCTCTCTCTCTCTCTCTCTCTCTCTCTCTCTCTCCTCTCTCTCTCTCTCTCTCTCTCTCTCACTCTCTCTCTCTCTCTCTCTCTCTCTCTCTCTCTCTCTCTCTCTCTCTCTCTCTCTCTCTCTCTCTCTCTCTCTCTCTCTGACTCTTCCTCTCTCTCTGTCTCTCTCTATTCACTCCATTTCACTTTAATTTGCTCAGTGAGATAAGATAAGTCACTTCAAGTTATATATATATTTTGTTTTCTTCTGCCTCTAATCATCGTGTTTTTGAAGCTCAAATCCGATGAATTTTGTGGCTTAGTGAATCATTGTTTTCGTCCTTGTTCTCTGTCAAGAATGTTGTTTTTTTTTCTCTAATTGTTTCTTGTGTTCTTGTTATGTGCAGTGTAGCTTAGTGTGCACCGGAGAAGAAGTCATTGTTTTTACTAAATACTAATGTTCTTGTTATCTATGATGTTGTTTGGTATGGACTAAAGTAAATAACAAAAATAAATAAATATAAGAAAAATAAAAAAATGAGTAGATAATA
Organism: Scylla paramamosain; assembly: GCF_035594125.1. Taxonomy (NCBI): domain Eukaryota; kingdom Metazoa; phylum Arthropoda; class Malacostraca; order Decapoda; family Portunidae; genus Scylla; species Scylla paramamosain. The sequence continues at coordinate 7,336,447 of NC_087198.1, forward strand.
GATGTTCTTAGATATCTTTATATTTTTTTTTCAGTTATTATTTATGTTCCTGTTATCTCTCGGTGGCGGTGTGCACTGAAGTAGACGATAACCAATGAACAGGAGAGGAAAATGTCCTTCGATTCAGTTTATCCTTTAGTGGAATCACAGAAGATAATGATAGTGTTTCTTAATTATCTTCCCTATTATCATCGGTCCATCTTGCGGTGGACTGAAGTAGATAGGAAACCAAAGAAGGGAGGTAGAGAACTTTCTTAGATGCCTTCGTCCTCTACTGAAATAATAGAAGATAATAATAGTGATTCCTGATTTTTATTTATTTATTTTTTTCCCTCGCAGTTTTTGTTGTCCTTGGCCAGTGTACCTCTTACGTAAAAAAAGATCTTCCTTACCATCATCTATCCAGACTGAAACACAAAGGTAGCCTGAGGAGAGCGGACAATGTTCTTATATTTCTTTGACTCCTAGTGGAGATGTATGGGAGGATGATAGTGACTCATTGATCTTCCTCATGATCATCACAATCACCACCATCATAGGGAAAAATAGCAGTGATTCTTGCCTATATTCCTCACGAACACTACCACCACCACTACCACCACCACCACCGTCACAGAGGGAGATTAATAATAATTCTCACCTCTTTTCCTCACCACAACCACCACCACCATCACTGTGGAAGAATACAGTGATAATTCTTGCTTATGTTCCTCATCATCATCATCATCATCAACACGATCACTCCATCACTACCTCATCTATTCTTTTACTTGCATATCCTGCAAATTACATGAACATTTCACAGTTCCTTTCACAACCTGCAAACATCAATCAGTCTACTATTCCTCTGCCATCACAATCATAAACATCTCCATCATTCCATCACTACCTCGATAATATTTTTTTTTTACCTACACACCAACTAAATCATGTCATCATTACACTATTACTCACAACCTTCACCATTCCATCATTCCTCATACACGTAACACTTTTAAGAGATTTCCATTCAGTTCATTTTCTTTCTCTGACTTCACGATTCCCACCAACCCAACCATTACTTTCCTCTGCTCAGCCAACTTGTGTTATTCCTGTTATTCGTGATTAAATTCTCTCTCTCCCTACGTCGCGTCTGTATTAGTCCCAATTTCTTCCTTCCCGATATATTTTGCAAGGCAGCACACGTGGCAGCTTGGTCCATGATGGGGAGAGAGAGAGAGAGAGAGAGAGAGAGAGAGAGAGAGAGAGAGAGAGAGAGAGAGAGAGAGAGAGAGAGAGAGAGAGAGAGAGAGAGAGAGAGAGAGAGAGAGAGAGAGAGAGAGAGAGAGAGAGAGAGAAGGGGGGAGGGTAAGACACACACACACACACACACACACACACACACACACACACACACACACACACACACACGTACGACCAAACAATAAAGCTGAGACAGAGAGACAGAGACATACGGTATATACATACATATATATATACATACACACATACATACATACAGACAGACAGACAGACAGACAGGTCACTGATAAAATAGTGATAAATACCCCAGAATGGTGCGTGCGACAAGCTGGAATCAAGTTTTTTTTTCTTTTCTTCTCGGCGTCCTCGTTTAAAATTAACTTGTTCTGAGTGGTGACATGGAAGAGGTAAGAGAAGAAGGACCCACTGTGCTTATTTCCACCACCAAACAACTCGGTGCTTAATGACGATCGGTGCTAATGGTGGCTCCTCACGCGCCCAGCCACCACCACCGACACTTTGATCTGTCGCCAATCAGGGATTTACTCGTGCCACCTCTCGCGATGGTAGTAATAGTAGTGGTGGTAATAATAATAATAATAATAAAAATAATAATAATAATAATAATAATAATAATAATAATAATAATAATAATAATAATAATAATAATAATAATAATAATAATAATAATAATAATAATAATAATAATAATAATAACGTATTTTTTTTATCATATTGACAATGATGACAATGATTACTAATAACAATGATAACAAAGTTACTAATACTTTTACTACTACTAATACTGATGCTACTACTACTACTACTACTACTACTACTACTACTACTAGTACTACTACTACTACTACTACGACTACTACTACTACTACTACTACTATTATTTATAATAATAACAATAGTGTAAACCTTTCATGATAACGACAACGATGACGATGATCCATAATAATAATAATAATAATGATAATGACAGTAAGCGGTGATCAGGTGACCTGAGGTGACCTCCTCATACTGGTGGTGAACCTCAACGTGACAGATGACCTCACTAAGGTTACAGGTCAGAGAGATTACCTGTATTTACATTTATGATAACTAGTATTTAATAAGCTGTCTTATTTTACTGGTAAGGATTTTATTTATTTATTTATTTATTTATTTTATTTATTTATTTTTTTTGGCAAGAGTTTTCATAATTTTCCTTTTTTTTCGTTTTTTTTTTTTTTTTTGAGTGTTCTGTTCCTATGATTTGACACGTGTCTGTTCCTCAGGTATATCAATGAATTATTCCACACTTAAGCAATTTTATGTGTGGTGTCGCTGCTCGACGGCTGTCCCGGCGCTGGAGCTCCCGACTTTTTACCTCTTTTTTTTTTCAACATTTTTGGCAAGTCTGCACTCTTGGGGCTGTTCTGCGGTAACCATGAATGCCTCTAGAGCAACTCTGAAACCGTGAAACCGGAAAATACACGTGCTGTGTGGTGTAATTCTGTGTGTTATGATGGTGACTGCAGCCTCAAACGTAAACATGCAGTACGACAGTGCTTCCCTGCTCGACTTGCGACCCTCCCTGGACTCACCTCTACCTGCTGAGTTCATTAATGACGTAAGAAGACTACAAGAACTACAGGCAAGTCACAATGAGAAGAAATACTCTAAAAATGCAACGACAAGAAAGCACCGCAAGGGGAGAAGAGGGCGGCGCAGCGGTGTACGAGTGAGAATGAGGAGACGTGGCATGAGAACCCCACTGCCAGCCATCACCTTTGGTAATATACGCTCAATTAGAAATAAAATGGATGAGTTGTGCACCAACTGTAAGTTTATCCGAGAATATAGAGACAGTGCAGTAATCGCCCTCACGGAAACCTGGTTACAAGATCGGGATGCGGACAGCACAGTGACTATTGATGGGTTTGTGTTGGTGCGGTCTGACAGGAGAGGTGTTGATAAGAACCGAGGGGGTGGCGTTGCTGCTTATGTAAATGACAGATGGTGTTCACAAATTAAAGTTAAGGAAAGCTATTGTGACAACAACATCGAGTATTTAGCGTTTACCTGTCGACCCTTTTACCTACCACGTGAACTTAGCAAGATAAATGTAGTATTTGTGTATATACCCCCGGATGCGGATGAATCTATAGCAGCTGATACACTAGAAAACTGTGTTACAAACTGTGAAAACGAAAACTCGAACAGCGCAATAATTGTTTTAGGTGATTTTAATCATTGCGATTTTCAAGGAAAAGTCCCTACATACTACCAAACAGTGCATTGTTTCACAAGAGGCAACGTTACACTAGATAAGATGTATTGTAACATTAAGGATGGATACAAAGTTTTTAAACGACCTAACATTGGAAATGGAAACCATAACATGCTATATTGTGTTCCTACATATAAACAGCTACTGAAAAGAGTTAAACCGAAAGAAAAAATAGAAATTAGAAAATGGGATGATAATAACAGGCAACAACTACAAGCTTGTTTTGAGTGTACAGACTGGTCTGCCCTGATAGAAAACGGAATTGACATCAACACCAACTTAGATATTTTCGATGGTTATTTCCACTTCTGCTTTGATATGATCGTACCTACCAAGAAAATAAAGATATACCCAAACAATAAACCATGGATTAATACAGAGCTAAAATCTATGCTAAATGAAAAACACAGACTCGAGCGTAATAGAAGTGATGCTGAAAGAAGAATATTGCAAAGAAACATAGATAAGAAAACATCTGATTCTAAAAGAATATACAAAGAAAAAGTTGAAGGCTTGTTTAAGACAAATAGAGTAAAAGACGCTTGGAAGGGACTTAAAACCCTGTGTGGGCACAAGAAGAAACAGAGTGTGCCTCAACCAGAAAATATCAACACATATGTAAACGAAATGAACGCGTTCTTTGCGAGATTTGAAAGCCATGATTTCAGTGATGCGTGTAATGAGGTAATGACAGAAATTCAATCTCATAATGATGAAAGAATAATAATTAGGCAAGAAGACGTGCAGAAGTCCCTGCAGAATATACGGGCAGGTAAAGCTACAGGGCCAGATGGAATGCCTGCTATGGTACTTAAACATTGTGCAAAACAACTGACACCCGTACTGACAACATTATTTCAGGATTCAGTAGATCAGGGAGTGGTACCTTATAAATGTAAGGAATCTGAAGTAAAACCTATTGCAAAAATTAACTGTCCAAAAGATCCAAAAGATTTTAGACCTGTAGTATTAACATCTAATATGAAATGTTTAGAAAGTGTATTGAAAAATTACATCTGTGAAAAAAAAAAAAAACTAATAATATAAAAGACCCTATGCAGTTTGCTTATTGTAATAATAAGAGTGTACAGGATGCGACACTTACATTATTGAATGATGTTAACAAACATTTAGATAAGCCAAAATCACAAATTAGAGCACTGTTTATTGATTTTAGTTCAGCATTTAATACAATGCAACCTCATATTCTGCTCAATAAAATGCTAGAAATGGGTGTAAATAGAAATATCTTAAAATGGATTTTTAGCTTTTTATCCCAGAGAACCCAGTATACCAATATAAACAATGTTAAGTCTGATGTGATATTAACTAACACAGGAGCCCCACAAGGTTGTGTGTTGTCCCCTGTTCTTTTTACCTTGTAAGAAGTGGAATTGATGACTGTACTATTGTGAAATATGCTGATGATACAGTTATCTTAGGAAAAATTGTAAATGATAATTATGAAGGCTATTTAACTCAGGTTAAAAAAAAAAAAATTGTTGATTGGAGTAAACAAAATTTTTTGGAGCTCAATGTAAAGAAAACAAAGCAGATGATATTTGATTTCAGAACTAAAAATAAACATGTACCAGACCTATTAACAATTAGAGAAGAAAACGTAGAAAGAGTAAACCAGTATAAGTATCTGGGCTTTATGATCGATGACCAGTTGAAGGGCAGTGTCAATACAGATATGGTGTCAAGGAAATGTAACCAAAGACTACACTTTGTACGTATTTTGCGCAACTTACATGTAGATAAAGTGATCATTAGTCTATTCTACAAATCATTGTTGGAACAAGTCCTAAACTTTTCGGTCACTGCCTGTTATGGAAAGCTTACCTGTAAAGATAAAAAATAAGCTGGGAAGGATTGTTAAGAAGGCAGGAAAATTAGGTGCACAGACCATATCATTAGATAAGCTCTATCAGACAGGTACAATGAAACAAGTGGACAGGATAATGAGAGATATCACTCATCCGCTACATAACTGTTACACATATCTAAAATCTGGTAGAAGGTTGGCTCTGCCCATGCAGCGTACTGACAAATATAGGAAGTCATTTGTACCTAAAAGCATTCTCCTTTTCAATCATCTATCATCACTATAATTTTTAGATTTAAGTATTCATGGTTACTGTATGTGATGGTTCATGATGAGGGCAGAAATAGCCCGATATTGCATGTATACGATAGCCCATGTAATGACTCCTTTCTTAATGTTTTATTGTTTTATTGTTTTACTGATTTTATTTACTTTTTAATGTTATGTATAAGCAACTACTAGGGAGCTCTTAAGCCAAAATTAATTTCATTTGTATTACATTTTGTATTACAACTTGACGAATAAATTATCTTATCTTATCTTATCTTATATGCATGACATGTTGATTAATCCCAACACCTCTACCGGTAAGAGGCAGGTAACTCAGCTACAGTACACCCGTTGATGACTTTATACTTGTGGTTTACCTTTATCAATTACTAATCCTACAAGTAAGAAGTGAGGGAATGACCTGCTTCTTCTCTCCCACATATTTCTCTTTTATTCTCTCCCATCACATTCTTCTTATATTCTCTACACTCTTTCCACCTCTCCCTCCATCCATATTTTTCCTACTATTTCTTTATTTCATCTTTTAATCTCTATCCCTCATCTTTCCATACTTTCTCCCCTCATTTCCTCTATCTTCATTTTTCCTTCGGCCACTATTTTATTTTTTTTTTTTCACCTCTTCCTGAAAATTCTTCTTCCCTTCCCTTTTCCCTCTTTTCTGTTCTCTTCCTGCCTTCATTTCTTCCCGTCTTCATTTATACTTCATCGCCCATCTCTTCCTCTTTATTCCTCATCTTTCCTCTCTTTTATTACTCCTCTTCCTCCTCCTCCTCCTCCTCCTCCTCTTCTTCACTAGGTAGCAGAAAGCAATTATCTTCTTCATCAAGTTTTCTTCCTCACCTCACTTTTCTTCACTTTCCGTCAAAACAATCCTTTTTACTTCTTATAATTCTCTCTCTCTCTCTCTCTCTCTCTCTCTCTCTCTCTCTCTCTCTCTCTCTCTCTCTCTCTCTCTCTCTCTCTCTCTCTCTCTCTCTCCCTCTCTCTCTCTCTCTCTAGCGAACAGTTGATGGTCGTTTTGTGAAAGCTAAAGAAGTAGTTGATGGCAGTGAGATCATTAACTACATGATTAGCAGTAGTTAATTAACCCTTCAGACAACCTTCTCGTACCTTGAGAAGTTAATTAAAGTACTACAAAAATATTATATTCAAGTAATTAATTCTTCCCACGTAAAATGTCATTGAAGGATACCAGCTTTACTAAGTGTTACTGAGGAAAACCCTTTATACCTCACGGCATGTTACGGTGACAGTGTTAATTAAGAGTCTACGTAATGAAGTATTGGTTATCCCTCTCCTGTATCCTTAAGGCAACAAGAGTGACGAAAAAGGTTTAAACGGAGACTTGTTGCGCGCTCCCGCTCTCTTCCCCACTCCGTGACGCAATGCTTCCTCTGTTCTCGTTTTCTCTCGGGGAACGTGATCAGATATGTCTTTTAAAATTACTCATTTACTGTATAGTATCAGTTAATTCATCCCCAGACTGCTTCTTGGAGTCAGAATTATGGAGGAAAGTTGAGGAATATTGACGTAGGAGTTCATAAAAGCGAGCAAACAGAACTCTTGCAAAGAACCAAAGCGATAAAAGAAAAACGAGTGTGTAAGAAAACGGTCAGATATTCGCGCAGACTCAAATAAAATAAATGAAAGCTGCACGCTTCCTAGAAGGCAAGAGGAGATGAATCGTGAGTGCATGAAGATACCGTTCCCTTCCCTTTCTTTGCCTCCCTTTGTACTTTGAGCCTCAGCAGAGCACACAAGGGACGATTGGTGACAGTTTACAGATCATTAGTGGCTCAAGACTGCCCTGGCCGAAAGGGAAAGCACACATTAGAGAAAAATACTGAAAAAAATAAAAAGATGCCTTGTAATATTGAGCGCTGTAAATGGAAATGGAATTAGCTATATTCCCAAAGGTCTCGAAGGTACTTTCAAGTAAGCTTAAAGTGCCTGTTGTGAATACATCAGCGAAATATAATAGGTATAAACGTGTTTGAGGTGGAAAAAGAGTTTGGTTCGTGCTATGAGTGAATGAAGTGATGTTAAAGCTAAGAAAAAGAAAGCCGAAAAGTATGCAGGTGTTTTGAAATGTGTTAAGAGAAGAGTACCTGTAGAAACAGGTGTTTCTCAGGCTTAAAAAAATAGTTTGTTGGTATTAAGAGGAATCCAAAGGAAGGTAATGCAAAGATTTAATGTTTGTAGTGTTAAACAATAAAATAATTGTACGTAGATGTTTCCAGCAGCTGTAAAAAATAAATAAATAAATAAATAAATAAATAAATAAATAAAAGTATGTAGAAATACGAGTATGTAGCAAAATGTGTGGATGATGAAAAAAAAAAAAAGAAATGGACACGCTATTCTGTATGCACACACACACACACACACACACACACACACACACACACACACACACACACACACACACACACACACACACACACACACATACACACACACACACACACACACACACACACACACACACACACACACACACACACACATACACACACACACACACACACACACACACACACACACACACACACACACACACACACAAGTCATAAAAATGCATGATACCAATAATGTTAATAAAAAAAAAAGAAAAAAAGTGAGAAATATGAAAAAAAAGAAAGAAAATATTACAGTACTACGTACACGAAATGAAAAGAAAAGAAAATATTTTTTTACTTTATTTTCATGTTTTTTTTTTTTTTTTAGAGATTATTTAACAGGTATCTTTTAACGAAGCAGGTTTGGGTTACTTTCCAGAACCTCATTATTCTAGACTGTTTCTTTTCATGATTTCGCAATTATTTCTCAATAGACTAAACATTTTGTCAGGGTTTAATCCATGATGTTAATGCTTTAGACGATTTTTTTTTTTCTATAATTTTACTGTTTTGGGCTACTTTCCTTCCAAAGACCAAGTATTCTGGACGTTTTTTTTTTTTTTCCCATAGTTGGTTGGTGATATTGTTTTATATATCTTTACTGTGCGAGTTATTTCCGTTCAAAAATTTTCTCCTTTTGCACTAATTTAATCAGTAACTTTCATATTTTGTGCACTTCTCGTTGATAACTTTCCTGTTATTGCTATTTCTTTCCACATTACTCCTCTTCTTGTGTTGTTTTCATTGATAATTTTTCATATTTTGTGTTGTTTTCGTCTGCTTCTTTCTTGTGTAATGCTATTTTTCATCCATAACCTCATTTATTTTTAGTTATTTTCATTTTTTTTTTTTTTAGAATGTCAAAATTATATATATATATATATATATATATATATATATATATATATATATATATATATATATATATATATATATATATATATATATATATATATATATATATATATATATATATATATATATATATATATATATATATATATATATATATATATATATATTTTTTTTTTTTTTTTTATTTATTTTTTTTTTTTATTTTTTTTTTTTTTTTTTTTTTTTGTTTTTTTAATGCAAGAAGGACACTGGCCAAGGGCAACGAAAATTTAATAAAAAAAAAAAAAGATGCCCACTGAAATGCCAGTCCCATAAAAGGGTCAAAGCAGTAATCAAAAATTGATGAATAAGTGTCTTGAAACCTCCCTCTTGAAGGAATTCAAGTCATAGGAAGGTGGAAATACAGAAACAGGCAGGGAGTTCCAGAGTTTACCAGAGAAAGGGATGAATGATTGAGGATACTGGTTAACTCTTGCGTTAGAGAGATGGGCAGAATAAATGTATGCTCATATATACCCACACCTTACCTATTGTAATCCTATCTGGTCCCAAACTTACCCTTGTCATCTATCCCAGGTTAATATACTTCATAAGAAAATTATTAGAATATTAACAAACAGTGATTTTAATGAACATACTCAACCATTATTTAAAAGTCTCAATATCCTAAACCTTGCTGATTTATATCAACTCTCCATTGCATCATTCATGTACAAAACATTAAATTTAAGTAACTACAATACACAACCTTTACACAATTACCAAACTCGAAACCAGTATTCACTCTACATTCCCAGACCTAATTTAACACTGTTCAAACACTCCACCATGTATATAGGACCTAAGATTTGGAATTATTTACCAGGTGATATAAAACAATCAAAGAGTCTATCTTGCTTCAAAACAATATTAAAGAGTCTTTTGTTATACGCTTATTAGTTATACACATGTTATACGCTTGTTATATGTTATATGTTATACGCTAGCTCATCAGACATTACCCTCATGTACTAGTATCATCCTAGTAGTCAATAATTCATGTGAAATGGCAATAGTGAAAAGTATATCTAATAATATACTATATTTTCTTGTATCTTATTTATTCAACTTTCTCCTAGTATTGATAATTTCTTCATGCATTTACAATGTATTATTAGCATCAGTATCTTTCTTCTTCTTCTTCTTCTTCTTCTTTTTATTATTATTATTATTATTTTTATTATTATTATTATTATTATTATTATTATTATTATTGTTATTATTATTATTATTATTATTATTATTATTATTATTATTATTATTATTATTATTATTATTATTATTATTATTATTATGTATTTGTTAAAGTGCTATTTTATCTTCTGTTCTGTGCAATTTCTTCCAAAATCAGTATTATTAGGTATTAACAAAGGTAATTTGTGCTTCATATGATGAGTTCCTTTAGACTTAGCAACTTATTTATATTTTCATATACCCATATTATTATTATTATAGGTACAAATTTAGATTTTCTGTTATTGCACAAGGTAAAAACTCAAGGATAATTCTTCATTATATGGACAAGTGTTTTATTACTCTAATATATAGGATTAAATGTTCTTCTTCTTCTTTCTTTTTTTTTTTTAAGTTACTTTTATAATTAGTCCTAATATATAAATATATATATATATATATTTTTTTTTTTTTTGTCTGCCCATAAAGCAGTTGCTTGCTAAGGGCTGTTTGTTTCTTATAAAATTATATTAAGTTCTTAACTCAACTGTAAAATGACAAACATAATAAAGTGTTTAAAGTGCTTAAAGTGTATCCCCATCCATAAACTTGTCTAATCTTCTCTTAAGGCTCTCTAGTGTCCTAGCACTAACTACATGATTACTGAGTCCGTTCCATTCATCTACCACTCTATTTGAGAACCAATTTTTTCCTATCTCCTTCCTAAACCTAAATTTTTCAAGCTTGAACCCGTTATTTCTTGTTCTACCCTGGTTGCTGATCCTAAGAATTTTGCTTACATCTCCCTTGTTATAACCCTTATACCAATTGAAGACTTCTATCAGGTCCCCTCTTAACCTACGTCTCTCTAAAGAATGTAAATTTAACAGCTTCAACCTCGTCTAGTAGAACGGCCATGACGGAACCCATACTGGCGATCAGATAGAAGATTGTGAAGAGATAGATGTTTAAGAATCTTCCCATTGGGGTTAGATTAAAAAAAAAATTACATAGGCAGGAAATTTCAGGAATTAGAAAGGTTTTCAGGAACAGGCTAAATATAGGCAAACTTCCAGCAAGAAGGCAAGGTATATGTTGACAGAGTTGAGTTTGACTAGGCAAGGCGCAAGAACAGAGGCACATTTTCGGAGAACAATAGGGAGGACCCCATCAGGTCCATAAGCCTTCCGAGGATTTAGGCCAGCGGCCTAAACCCTCGGACCCTCACATGGAGAACATCATTGTGAAGAATTTTAATAGGTATCGTGAAGTCGTCAGAGAGTGGAGAAGAGGGAGGAACAACCACTTAATCGTCCAAGGTAGAGTTTTTAGGAAAGGTTTGAGCGAAGAGTTCAGCTTTAGAGATAGATGTGATAGCAGTGGTGGCATCTGATTGAAATAAAGGAGGAAAAATAAGAAAAAGTAGAGTTATTGGAGATATTTTTGGCTAGATGCCAAAAGTCACGAGAGAAGTTAGATCTTGAAAGATTTTGACACTTTCTGTTAGTGAAGGAGTTTTTGGCTAGTTGCAGAACAGACTTGGTATGGCTACGGCCAGAAACATAAAGTGCATGAGATTCTGGTGATGGAAGGCTTAAGTACCTTTTGTGAGCCACCTCTCTATCATGTATAGCACGAGAACAATCTGTATTAAATCAAGGTTTTGAAGGTTTAGGTCAAGAAAATGACTGTAGAATGTACGACTCCATGCCAGACACTATCACCTCTGTTATGCTCTCGGCATACAAAGAACGGTGTCTGACATGGAAGCAGTAGTCATTCCAAGGAAAATTAGCAAAATACATCCTCAGGTCCTTCATTTAAGGGGATCCTGAGGAGTAACTGGATAGGTAGGACAAGATACATAAATGAGATTGTGATAGGAGGAGCCTAACGGAAAAGAGAGGATGACAGCATAAACAAAAGGATTAGAGTTCAGGAAAAGGTCAAGAATGTTGGGCTTATCTCCAAGACAGGAGTATGAGTAGGTTGTAGCACCAATTGCTCTAGGTAGTTGAGGATAGCAAAGTCAAAGCTAGTTCACCAGGATGGTCAGTGAAGGGAGATGAAAGCCAAAGCTGGTGGTGAACATTGAAGTCTCAAAGAATGGACATCTCTACAAAAGGGAAGAGAGTCAGAATTTTCTCCACTTTGGAAGTTAAGTAGTCAAAGAATCTCTTATAGTCAAAGGAGTTAGGTGAGAGGTGTACAGTACAGATAAATTTAGTTTGAGAGTGACTCTGTAGTCGTAGCCAGATGGTGTAAAACTCGGAAGATTCAGGAGCGTGGGCACGAGAGCAGGTTAAGTCGTTGCGCACATTAGCGCAATATTCAGCTATGGATTAAAAATGAAGATAGAGAATGTATGAAGGAACAGAAGAGGGGCTATTGTCCGTTGCCTCAGACACCTGAGTTTCAGTGAGTAAATCAAGAAGAGGTTTAGAAGAGGAGACGTGATGCTCTACAAATTGACAATTAGATCTTAGACCGCCAATGTTGCAGAAGTTAATGAAAAAAAAAGTTGAGGGGGTTTGTCAAATCTCTTAGGGTCGTTCTCAGAAGGGCAGTCTGAGCTGAAGACATTTATGTTTCCCTCCCTAGATGAGGACTCTGAGGCTGGTGTAGGAGTCGCCATGATAATTTTGAAATTTTGAGTAAAGGGTGTGTGTTATTAGGTGCTTGTAGTTTTATGTGGAGGAAGATAGTTGTCTTTAGAGGGCAGACTGTGACTGCCCCCTTGCGTTGTGAGACACAAAGGAAAACGTTCAGTGAGGTCACAGCTGGGGTTTAATGATAAGTTCATAGCACCCCTTGATTGAGCACTTTAGACCATATTGGGAGTAATTATCGTTTCGGCAGGTGCCTCCTGCCTCCTCCAGTCACAGTACCTATAAGGAGAGCCAGACAGTCGTTATGCAGTCAGAATAAAATGGTTGTGTTATATATTGAAAAAGACGGATTGAGTAGGTGTAGGATGTGTTCCTCATTGAATGTTAGTTGCGAGGTTTGTGTAGGGTGTGATTTGTCATTGATAATTAAATATGTGAAGTGATTTGAATCGGAACTGTAATGTGAAGTGTTTGAAATATTTAATGGAATTTTATTTTTAAGAGAGACAAAACAATTTTTTGTAGTTTATCGTTGTTGTCAGAAATCGTATGTGATTACCTGAGTGAAAATATATGTATATAATACAAATTAAGTAAAAAAAAAAAAAAAGCGTTTCCGAGAAAACACAAAAGCCAGTCTCATAGATTAGGGATGCAGCAAGATCGTGCAATGTATAAGCACGACACTGGTGGCAGCATTGGGATTTTATATTGCAAAGGATAATGTTGCAAAGATAGCATTGTATAGATTGACACTGCAGAGAGAGATATTATCATATGGTTATTGCAAAATTTAGAATTTTGCAAGTATAGGATGTGGCAAATGCGACACGAGAGTTGTAATGATTTGTCGCAATGGATGTTATAATTACTTGTTGTTGAGTCGCCTGCTAAATTTGGTGATGTACTGAAATAATAAGAAAGGAGTTTTGGTCAGAACAGAATATATATATATATATATATATATATATATATATATATATATATATATATATATATATATATATATATATATATATATATATATATATATATATATATATATATATATATATATATATATATATATATATATATATATATATATATATATATATATATATATATATATATATATATATATATATATATATATATATATATATATATATATATATATTTTTTCTTTTAGAAGCTTTTCTTATTTTATGATGATGATGATGATGATGATGATGACGCAGTTTTCATCAGCTTTACTCCCGATCTTCCACTACAGAAAGTTTCATTATACAATGTTTTTTTATAGTTCATTATACAATGGTACACAACCTATGATGAAGCCCTGACCACCCTGAGTCTGTTCAGATTATACACCAGGCACCGAGAGGCTTTGGTGAAATTTGGAAGGGGAGCTTTGCATCATCCAAGTTTCAGACACATAGTGCCGCTTGACGCGCCTCACTTAGTCCGTGCCACCAGACACCACAATAAGATAACGCCCCTATAGGTGCCCCGCATGGAGCGGTACAGACTCAGTGCGATTCCCACCATGGTACGAGCCATCAATCAATAGTAATTCGCTTCTAGATTAGACCTAGCTTTAGGATTAATGTTAAGTATTTCTCCACCCCTCTGTGTACATTTTTAGTTTGTAAACTGCCTGAATAATAAACCATTTATTATTATTATTATTATTATTATTATTATTATTATTATTATTATTATTATTATTATTATTATTATTATTATTATAATTAATATTATTATTATTATTATAATTCTTCTTCTTCTTTTTTTTCTTCTACTTCTTCTTCTTATTATTATTTTTACTCTCACCTAACCTTAACTTAATTCAACCCATCATCAGCAATTATCCTCACCTAACCACGTTCAACCTCACCTAACCTCACCTAACAACACCTAACTACACCTAACATAACCTAACCTCATACAACCATATCTAACCTCACTAAAACTCGCATAATCTCACCTAACTTCAATTAAACTCACATTACCACACTTAACCTTACATAACCTCACCTAAACTTACCTTACCTTAACTCACTTATCATCAGTTATCCTCATCTAACCTCACCAAACCTCACCCAAGCACATCTAACCTCAACTAACCTCACCTAAATAAGTAACATAATCTAACCACACCTAACCATACCTAGCCTCTCTTAACTTTACCTAACCTCATGTAACCTCACCCAAGTAACCAAACATCACCCAATCTTACCTAACCTCACCTAATCTCACCTAACAATACCTAACTTAACATAACCTCACCTATTAATACCTAACATCTCCTAACCACATTTAACCTCACCTAACCTCACCTGCTGACAACTAACCGCACTTAATATCACCTAACCTCACTTAACCTCACCTAACCTCACCTAACTTTAACTAACTTCACCTAACTTCAAATATCCTAATCACTCATACTAATCACTCATAACGTAACCTCATATAACATCATATAACATCCTCTAATCTCAGCTAATATCATCTAACTTCACCTAACCTTACAATCAAATACTTAACCTCATGTAAGTTTACCTAACCTTACCTAACATCACTTAACCTTATGTAACCTCACTTAACACTCAACTATCCTTAACTAATCAATCAGAACCACACCTAACATTACCTAACCTCACCTAATCTCACATATCTTTACATAACCGTACTTAACCTCACATAACCTCACATTATCTCAACTAACCTCACGTAACCTCTCATAACGACAACTAACCACACCTAACCTCACCTAACTATAATTAACCATACCTAACCTCATCTAACTTCACCAAGCAAAACTTGTCCTAACCTCACCTAATTTCACTTAAGCACACCTATTATCATCTAATTACACCTAAATTCACCTAACCTAACTAATCTAACCTAACCTAACCTCACCTAACCTCACCTAATCTCACCTAACCACACATAATCTTACCTAACCTTACCTCACCTAACCTAAGTTCACCTGACCTCACCTAACCTCAAATAACCTCACCTAGGCAAATATAGTCTCACTTAGCCTCACCTAAGCACACTTTATGTCATCTAACGTCACATAAGCTCATGTAACCTCAGATAAACTCACCTACCATCTCGTAACCTGACCAAACTTCACCTAACCTTAATTTCTCCCACTTAGCCTCACCTAACTTACCTTAATTTCTACTAATCTCACTTAATCGCACATGACCTTATCAAACCTCACCAACCCTCACCTAATCTTCTAACCTTACCTAACCTCAGCTAACTTCTCCTAAAACACCTAATATTACCTAACCTCTTCTAACACACCTCACTAAATCCTACCTAACTTTTAGTAACCTTAGCTAATCTCACCTAACTTTACGTAATCACACATAGCCTCACCTAACCTCACGTAACCTAACTGATCCTCACCTAACCACATCTAATCATAGCTAACCTCACTTAACCTCACATAACCTCACCTAACCACACCTAATATCACCTAACCTCTCCTAATTTCATCTAACCTCACCTAAGTCATATAACCTCAACTAATTACACTTAACCTCACCTTACCTCATCTAACCTCATCTAACAACACACCTAACACCATATAACCTCACCTAACCACAGGTAACCTCATCTAACCTTACTTAACCTCATATTACCTTTCCTAACCTCATCTATTCCCACCAAACAACACACAACCTCACTTAATCTCAGCTAACCACAGCTAATCTGACCTAACCTCACCTAAAGACACCAAACTACACTTAATCTCTCCTAACCTCACCTAAACTCTCCTAACCGCACCTAACCACATCTAATCATTAACTTCACCTAAATTCTCCTAATCTCAGGTAGCCTTTAGTAAACTAACTTCAGCACACCTAACCTCACATAACATTAGCTAACAGCACCTAACCTTACATAATTATAAGTAACCTTACCTAACTTCTCTTGACTTCACCTAGACACAGCTAACCTCACCAAACCTCACCATATAACCACACCTAACCGCATGTAACCTCGACTAACCAAAGGTAACCTCAACTAACCTCACCTAACATTACTTATTCATACCTACCCATAGGTAACCTCACCTAACCTCACCTAACCACTCCTAACCTCATCAAACATAACTTAACCACACCTAACACACTTAATTTCACCAAACCTCACTTAACCTCACCTAACCACACCTAACCTCAACTTAAATCATCTAACCGCACCTAACCAACAATAGTATCATCTATCCTCACCTAACCTCTCCTAACAACATATAACCACATTTAACCTCACTTAACCTAAACTAACCTCTTCTTATGTCACGTTACGTAACCTAATGTGAGCACAAATAATATAACCTAATATCACCTTACCATATATAACCTCACCTAACCTCACCTAACAGGACCTAACCTTATATAACATACCTAACCTCATCTTACCTCTCTTCAACTCACCTAATCTCACCTTACTTAATCGCACCTAAAATTTACCTAACCTCACCTAACAACACCTAACCACACCTTACATCACCTAACACACATAATCTCACTTAACCTAAACAAACCTCACAAAACCATACTTAACCTAGCCTAACCTTATATAGCTTCACCAAACCTTATCTAACTTCACCTAACCGCACTTAATACAAACTAATCTTACCTAGCCATACCTAATATCAGCAAACTTCATCTAAACTTATGTAACATCACCTAACCCCACCTAAACTTAGCTAACCTCAACTAACCTTACCTATATTCACCTTACCACACCTAACTTCACTTAGCTATACCTGATTTTATGTAACAAAACTTAACCTTACTAAACCTCACAGAACCTCACCTAACTTCTCCTAACCACACCTAACCTCACTTAACCTCATCCTTATCCTCACCTAACATAACCTAACCTATACTAAACTCAATTAACCTTACCTAATCACACCTGACCTCACCTAACCTCACCCAACATCCCCTAAGCACACAAACTCACTTAACCTCAATCTACACCTTACCTTACCGTTCATCACCTAACCACACCTAAGCTCACATAACCTCACTTAACCACACTTAACCACACCTAATCACATCTAACCTCACCTAACCTCTCCTAACAAAACATAATCTTATCTAACTTCACTTAACCTCACTTAACCTCACCTAACTTTACCTAACATTACCTAAAACTTAGCGAAGCTCACCTAATCTCAATTAACAACACCGAACCTCTCCTGTACTCAGATAACTTCTCCTAACGACATATAACCTCACCTAACGACACTTAACCTCACCTAACCTCACATAACCATACCTAACCACACCTAGAATTACCTAACCTCACCTAACCACATCTAAGGTGTCCTAAACTCACCTAACTTCACCTAAGTACACATAACCTAACCTTACCTAGGCACCTTCTATCTGATCGCCAGTATGGGTTCCGTCAAGGCCGCTCTACTGGTGATCTTCTGGCTTTCCTTACTGAGTCTTGGTCATCCTCTTTTAGAGACTTTGGTGAAACTTTTGCTGTTGCTTTGGACATATCAAAAGCCTTTGATAGAGTCTGGCACAAAGCTTTGATTTCCAAACTACTCTCCTACGGTTTCTATCCTTCTCTCTGTAACTTCATCTCAAGTTTCCTTTCTGACCGTTCTATTGCTGCTGTGGTAGACGGTCACTGTTCTTCTCCTAAATCTATTAACAGTGGTGTTCCTCAGGGTTCTGTCCTGTCACCCACTCTCTTCTTATTATTCATTAATGATCTTCTAACCCAAACTTCTTGTCCTATCCACTCCTATGCTGATGATACCACCCTGCACTTTTCCACGTCTTTTCATAGACGTCCAACCCTTCAAGAGGTAAACATATCACGCAGGGAAGCCACAGAACGCCTGACTTCTGATCTTTCTAAAATTTCTGATTGGGGCAGAGCAAACTTGGTATTGTTCAATGCCTCAAAAACTCAATTCCTCCATCTATCAACTCGACACAATCTTCCAGACAACTATCCCCTCTTCTTCAATGACACTCAACTGTCCCCCTCTTCTACACTGAACATCCTCGGTCTGTCCTTTACTTATAATCTGAACTGGAAACTTCACATCTCATCTCTAGCTAAAACAGCTTCTATGAAGTTAGGTGTTCTGAGACGTCTCCGCCAGTTTTTCTCACCCCCCCAGCTGCTAACTCTGTACAAGGGCCTTATCCGTCCATGTATGGAGTATGCTTCACATGTCTGGGGGGGTTCCACTCATACTGCTGTTCTAGACAGGGTGGAATCAAAAGCTTTTCGTCTCATCAACTCCTCTCCTCTAACTGACTGTCTTCAGCCTCTCTCTCACCGCCGCAATGTTGCATCTCTAGCTGTCTTCTACCGCTATTTTCATGCTAACTGCTCTTCTGATCTTGCTAACTGCATGCCTCCCCTCCTTCCGTGGCCTCGCTGCACAAGACTTTCTTCTTTCTCTCACTCTTATTCTGTCCACCTCTCTAACGCAAGAGTTAACCAGTATTCTCAATCATTCATCCCTTTCTCTGGTAAACTCTGGAACTCCTTGCCTGCTTCTGTATTTCCACCTTCCTATGACTTGAATTCCTTCAAGAGGGAGGTTTCAAGACACTTATCCACCAATTTTTGACCACTGCTTTGACCCTTTTAGGGACTGGCATTTCAGTGGGCATTTTTTTTTATTAGATTTTTGTTGCCCTTGGCCAATTTTCTTTCCTACATAAAAAAAAAAAAAAAAAAAAAAAACACCTGACATAATTTAACCTCACTCTCAAGCACACCTAACCTCACCTAACCTCAAATAACCTCACCTGACCTCACTCTAACCTCATGTTACAATACATATCCACTCATAACCTCACCTAGACTCACTTCAACTTACCAGCCCTCACCTAAAATCTCAAAATCTTACCTCACTAAATCTCAAGTAACTTTACCTAACTTCAACTAACTTCACCTAAACTACCTAACCTCACCGAACCTCTCCTAACTACACCTAACCACATATATTCATACCTATCTTCACCTAACCTCACTTAACCAAACCTGACCTCACCTAACCTCACTTGAACTCTCCTATCCATATCTAACCACACCTAACCTAACCTAACCAAACCACACCTAACCTCACCAAAACTCGCCAAATCTCTCCTAACATCATGTAACGTCATATAAGCATGCCTAACCTCACCTACCCTCACCTATCATCACTTACTCTCTCCAAACCTCACATAACCTAACCTATCCTCACCTAAGTTACCTAACCTCATCTAGTCACACCAAACCTCACCTAATCACACAAAACAACAACTAATTTCACCTAACCTCACCTAACAATATGTAACATCACCTAGCTAGCCTCATGTAACCTCACCTAATCTCAGCTAACCTCACCTAACCTCACTTAACCTAACCGAACCTAACCTAACCTAAACTAACCTAACTTCACCTAATCTCACCTAATTTCAAGTAATCTCACCCAACATCACTTAACCTTACCTAACCTCTTCTAGCCTCTAGCCTCACCTAACATCTCTTATCCTCTCATTACCACTCCAAAACACACTTAACCTCATCTAACCTCAGCTAACCAAACATAACCACACCTAGCATTAACAAACCTCATCTAGCTTCACTTAACCCCACCTAAGCACACCTAACCTCAAGTTAATGTCACCTAAGCACACATAACCTCAACTAACCTTACCTAACCTCACCCAAACACACCCATCCTCTCTAACCTCACATACCTATACATAATCTTACTTAAAGACACATAACCTCCTGTAACCTCATCTAAGCACACCTAACATTACCTAATCTCACATAACCTTACCTAACCTCACTTAACCTCACCTAAGCTCTCCTAATATCACCTAACCATCCCTACCCACAAATAACACAATCTAACTTCTAACCAAAGTTGACCTTAATGAAACTCACCTAAGCTCTCCTAACCACACTTAACCAAACCTAACCTTAAATAATCACACCAAACCAGAACTATCCTCACCTAATATGACCTAACATCTACTAACCACACATAATTGCACTTAATCTCAACTAACGTCACATAACCTGTTATAACCTCATGTAAACTTCCCTAAGCAAACTTAAACTCTCCTAACCTCACCTAACCACACCTAAAAACCTACCTAACCTCAACTTACCTCAGCTAAACACACCTAAGCTCACCTAACAACATCTAACCTCATCTAAACTTACCAAACCTAACCTCACTTAAGCAATCACACCCTCAAGAAACCTCACCTAATCACACCTATCCTTACCTAATCTCACATAACCCAAACAAACCTTACCGAACCTCACATTATCTCTCTTTACAACACTTATCCACGCATAACCTCACCTAGCCTCACCTAACCTTACATAACCTCTCCTAACCTCACCTAGACATGAACTAACCTCACATAACCACATGTAACTTCACTTAACTTCACCTCACCTCATTTAAACCTCTTAACCTCACATAGCCTCTCCTAACCAAACCTAACCACACCCATCAGTACCTAACCTCATCTAACCTCAGCTAACCTCACCTAACTTCTCCTAGCCACACCTAACCACAACTAACCTCACTAGACATCACCAAACCTCTCATAACCTAACAAAACCTAATATAAGCATTCCTTACCTGACTTAACCTCACCTAACTTAACCTAATCACACCTAACCTCAACTAATTACACCTAACCACACCTAATCTCACCTCAGCTAACCATACCTATCCTCAGTTAAACTCATCTTGCCTCAGATCACCTTACAAAACCTCATCTAGCCTCACATAATCTGACCTAATATTATCTAACCTCACCTAACCACACCTTATCATAATTATAACACAGCCTCACCTAACCATATCTAGCGTTACCTAACCTTATGTAACCTCACATAATCTCAGCTCACCTCACCTAACCTCACCTTACCTCAACTTAACTTAACCAAATATAACCTAACTTAACACAACTTCACCTAACCTCACCTAATCTCAGGTAACCTCTCCTAACCTTAATTAAACTAGCCTGACTTCATCTAAACTCAGTTAACCTCAGCTAACATCACTTAACCTCTCATAACCCTCATCCCATACCACACCTAACCAAACCCAAAACTACCTAACTTCTCCGAACCTCACCTAACCTGTCCTAACCTTATCTATCCTCACCTAAGGATACCTAAATTCACCTAATAACACTAAAAAATCATTAACCTTATCTAATCACCCTAAGCACACCTAACTTAAGTTAACACCACTAAACAACACCTAAAAAAAAAAAAAACTAACCTAACCTAACCTCATCTAACCTCACCTAACCACATCTAAAATATACCAAAACTTACCTAACCTCACCTATCATCTAAACGCTCTTAACCTCACCTATCCTCACTTAACCTATCCTATCCTCATCTAACCTTACCTAAGCACACCTAACCTCACCTAACAGTACCTATTCCTACCTAATCTCACATAAACACACCTAACCACCTGACCTTATTTAACCTGGTAGATTTTAACGTTTAACAAAGTTTGCCTAACCTCACCTAACCTCACATAACCTCTCTTAACATAACTAAACCTAACCTAAACATACCTAATTCACCTAACTTAACCTAATCTCACCTAATCTCATATAATAACACCTTTATACACCTAATGTTACCTAACCTCACATAAACACACATCATCTCACTTAACCTCACCTAAACTCAGCTAAACTCACCAAAACACCTGTTTCTAACCTCACCTAACCACACCTAACCATACCTAGCCTCACTTAGCCATACATAACGTCACCTAACTCACTTATCCTCAACTAACCTCTACTAATATTACAAAACCTCACCTAACCTTACCTAACGTCATTTAAACTCACCAAACCTCACCTAATTTTACCTAACCTCAACTAACCTCACCATACCTCACCTAACAAACCTAATTTCATCTAACCTAACCTAACCTCACTTAACCTTATCTAACCTCATGTATCCTATCGTAATCTCTCCTCATGTATCCTAACGTAACTAACTACACTTAATCTCATCTAACTATACCTAACCTCATCTAACCTTAACTAACCATTCCTAACCTCACAAAATTTCCTAACTACACCTAACCTCATCTAACCTCACCTAACCACACTTCACGACACCTAATTTCACATAACCAAACTTATTAAAATCTAACCTGTCCTAACGTCACCTAACCTTAGCTAAGTAAACATAACCTCATCTAACCTCACTTAATCCTTCTAAGCATAACTTATATTACCTAACCTCAAGTAACCTCATCTCAGCACACCTAACCACACCTAACACCACCTAACCTCACCTAACCATACATAACCTCACCTAACCTCACATAAACACACCTAACCTCAACAAATAACACCTATTCTAACCTAACTTTACCTAACCTCCCATAATCGCACCTAACTTCACCTAACCTCACCTAACAACACCTAAGCACACCTAACCTAACATAACCTTACATAATCAAACCTAACCCCATCTATCCTCATATTACCTCACTTCACTTCATCTAACCCCACCTAACTTCAATTTACCTCAACTAACCTACCTTAACTTCACCTAAGCACACCTAACCTCGCCTATCCTCACATTACCTCACTTCACTTTATCTAACCACACTTAACCTCAATTTACCCCAACTAACGTCTTTTAGCAACACCTAATCATAATCAACCTCATCTAACTTCACCTAAACACAACTAACCTTAACTAACCTCACCAATCATCTTCTAAACATACCTAACTTCACCTATCCTAACATAACCTCTCCTAAACTCACCAAAAATTCGAATGAGCACACCTAACCTCACCTAACATCACCTACCCTCACATAAAAACACATAACCTCAATTAACCTCATTTAACAATACCAAACCTTTCCTAATCTCTTGTAACCTCACCTAAATTAAACTAACCTAACATAACCTAAGCTAAATACACCTAACTTCACCTATCCTAACATAAACTCTTCTAACATCACCTAATTTAAAAAAAAAGCACACCTAACCTCACCTAACTTCACCTAACCATATATAACCTCATATAACTGCATCTAACATCACCTGATCTCACCTAACCTCTGTAAACTCACTCAATTTCACATAAGTATGCCAAACCTCACTTAACATCATGCAGCATCTCCTAACCTCACCTAACCAAAACTGACTTCACATAACCTCACATAACCTTAACAAATTTCACCTAATATCCCTTAACTTCAAGTAACTTCTTAGTTAATTATTCCTAACCTCACCTAACCATACCTAATATCACCTAACCTCACTTACCCTCACCAAACATCTACTAAACTCATCTAACCTCAATCAACCTTACCTAAGGTCACATAATCCCACCTAACCTCACCTAACCTTACTTATCCTAACTTAACCTCACTTATCCTCACCTAACCACATCTAACCTGACCAAACCTCACCTAACCACACCTAACCTTATATAACCTCATATAATCTAATTTAACCTCATTTAATTTCATCTATCCTCTCCTATCCACACTTAACAATGTAACCTCACATCACCTAACCTAACCACATCTAACCTCACCTAACTTACCTAACCATACCAAACCTCACCTAACCTCACCTAACCTTATAACCATATTAACCAAATCAAATCTCACTTAACCACACTAAATTTCACCTAACCTCACCTAACTTCACCATACTTCCCATAAACTCCCATAAACTTTCATAACCTCAGTTGAATTTACATACCCACCTAATCTCACATATCCTCTCATAAACACACCTGATCACCTATTCTCACCTAACCTCTCCTAACCTTACCCAACCTCGAATAATCTCACATAATCTCACCTAAATTCATCTAGCGCTTCTTAACCTCGCCTAACCTCATCTTAACATAACCTCACTTAAATTCATTGTACCATACATAACATTACCTAACCTCTTCTAATCTCACCTACCATTAAGTAACCTTAACTAACCTAACCTAAGTCACCTAACCTCACATAATATTATGTAATATTATCTTATCTCACCTAACCTCAACTAATCACAACTAGCCACACATAACCACATGTAAACTCACATAATCACACATAACCTTATTTTTCATCACCTAACCTTACCTAATCTCACCCAACCTCATATAACCACACCAAACATTACCTAACCTCACTTAACTATACCTAACCTCACCTAACCTCACCTACATTACCTCACTAACGTTACCTAACCTCCCATAATTTCACCTAACCACACCTAACTTCACTTAACCTCACCTAACCTTACCTAAGCACACCTAACCTCACCTAACGTCACCTAAGTAAACCTAACCATAAATAACCTCACCTAACCTCACCTAAACACACTTTACTTCACATAACATCACTTACCCTTACATAACATCACTAATACACACCTAACCTCATAAAACCTCCCCTAAGCACAGCTAACCTCACCTAAACTCACATAACTTCACCTAGCCTTAGCAAACCTCACCTAACCTCACCTTTCTACACCTATCCACATCTAACCTCATCTATCATCATCAAACCTCAACTAGCTTTATTATACATCTCCTAACCTTACCTAGCCTCACCTAACCTCACCGAATCTCATATAGCTTCACCTAACTACACTTAACCTCACCTAACCTCAACTAACCTCATCTAAACTCTCCTAACCATACCTAATCACACTTAACATCAACCAACAACATCAAACACAACTAACCTCACGTAACCTCTTCTAACCACACTTAACCACATATAATCTGACCAAACATTACCTAACATCATGTAAACTAACCTATCCACACCTAACCTAAGTTAACCTCACCTAACCTCATCTAACCACACCTCATCTAACATCACATAATCTCTCCTAACCACACCTAATCACACCTAACACCATCTAACCATACCTAACAAAACCTAACCTCAACTAACCTCACCTATCCTTACCTAACCTCTCTTAACAACCACTAACCACACCTAACCTCATCTAACCTTACCTAACCACACTACCTCACTTTATCTTTCCTAATCTCACCTAGCCTCACCTAACCTCACCAAATTTACATTACTTCTCTTAATCACACCTAACCTCACCTAACCTTATGTAACCACACCTAATCTCACCTATCCTCACTTAACCACCCATAACCTAACCTAACCTAACCTCAACTAACCTCACCTAAGCTAACAAAACATCACCTAACAATTAACCTCACTTAACCACACATAACCTCACCTAACCTCTCTTAACGTCATTTAATCTCACATAACCTCACCTAAGTCACCTAACCTCACTTAATCATACCTGACAATATCTAACCTCACCTAAACTAACCTAACCTTACCTAGCTACAACTTACCACACATACCTCATGTAACCCCTGCTAACCATTCTTAACCTTACCTAACCTTAGCTAATATCACCTAACCTCATATTCCCCCATTCAACATTAGCTAACTTCATCTTAACTCACTTAACCTCAGCTAACATGACCTAACCTCACATAATCCCACTGAACATTACCTAAAATCATCTTAACTCATGAAACCTTATGTAACCTCACATAACCTCACCCATCCTGAAGTTACCACAGTTAAGCTCACCTGACCTCACCTAACCACAACTAAACTCACCTAACCTCACGAAATCTCACCAATCATAACAAAACCACACCAAGCATCACCTAATAACATCTAATCTCACCTAACCACACCAAACCTCTCCTAACCACACCTAACCACACCTGACATCACTTAACTTAACTCATTGTTGATATGTCACTGAAACTGTAAAAACACCCTTAAAAACCTGCATCAGTTCAACTAGAGCCTTTTAAAAGTGTGTTTCTCCTATCAGTAATGCAGAAATGTTGTTAATATGTCACTGGAACTGTAAAAACGCCCTTGAAAACCTGCGTCACTTCAACTAGAGCCTTTTAAAAGTGTTTCTCCTGTCAGTAATGCAGAAATGTTGTTAATATGTCACTGAACTGTAAAAAACACCCTTGAAAACCTGTGTCACTTCAACTAGAGCCTTTTAGAGCCTTTTAAAAGCGTTTCTCCTGTCAGTAATGCAGAAATGTTGTTAATCTATCACTGCAACTGTAAAAACACCCTTGAAAACCTGCATCACTTCAAATAGAGCTTTTAAAAGCATTTCTCCTGTCAGTAATGCAGAAATGTTGTTAATCTGTCACTGCAACTATAAAAACACCCTTGAAAACCTGCAGCACTTCAACTAGAGCTTTTAAAAGCATTTCTCCTGTCAGTAATGCAGAAATGTTGTTAATATGTCACTGCAACTGTAAAAACACCCTTGAAAACCCGCGTCACTTCAACTACAGCCTTTTAAAAGAGTGTTTCTCCTGTCAGTAATGCAGAAATGTAGTTAATCTGTCACTGGAACCGTAAAAAACAACCTTGAAAACCCGCGTCACTTCAACTAGATCCTTTTAAAAGCGTGTTTCTCCTGTCAGTAATGCAGAAATGTTCTTAATATGTCACTGCAACTGTAAAAACATCCTTGAAAACCCGCGTCACTTCAACTAGATCCTTTTAAAAGCGTGTTTCTCCTGTCAGTAATGCAGAAATGTTGTTAATATGTCACTGCAACTTTAAAAACACCCTTGAAAACCTGCGTCACTTCAACTAGAGCCTTTTAAAAGCGTGTTTCTCCTGTCAGTAATGCAGAAATGTTGTTAATATGTCACTGTAACTGTAAAAACACCCTTGAAAACCTGTGTCATTTCAACTAGAGCCTTTTAAAAGCGTGTTTCTCCTGTCAGTAATGCAGAAATGTTGTTAATCTGTCACCGTTCACACACAACAGCACAACAGCAAGTGTAACAGCAAGCTGAGTCTATGCAGTCTAGTTATGTTAGGTTAACTTAGGTCAGGTTAGAGCACTAGTGTCGACGTGGGGTCCCCGGCTGGCTGGCGTCTGGCAGGTCTGCATTGCCAGATGTGTATTTTTTTGCAGTGTTACCAGGTCAGGCGAGGATACCACTCTCTCTCTCTCTCTCTCTCTCTCTCTCTCTCTCTCTCTCTCTCTCTCTCTCTCTCTCATTATAGCTGTTGTGTTTATGCATGTATGTGAGAGAGAGAGAGAGAGAGAGAGAGAGAGAGAGAGAGAGAGAGAGAGAGAGAGAGAGAGAGAGAGAGAGAGAGAGAGAGAGAGAGAGAGGCATTATGTGTGGAGTTGAATATATTTGAAAGCAGATTTGTGCATTTTTATAGCTCAATTCTGTCTTTACTTCATTGAGTTTTACAAGTAGAGATGTTGTTTTTGAAAGTGTTACCTTTTTCATACTTGATACCTAAGAGATGGGATGTTGTGAAACGGAGGAAATGTTCACAATTTTGGGGTGTTCAATATTAAACACACAAAGCCTGCAGGTGATGAGGAATTCATGAGATCATTTAACGTTTTGGGATCAATTCCATCCTCTTTAAGTTTACTTATTACCTTATTCATAGTTTGAGTGTGCTGCAAAGCCAAAAGGTCTTGCAAATGTTCAGTGAAATCTTTAATAACTACAGAAGGGAGCAACTTCTCCTCTCTCAGTGCTAAAAGCCTTGTAACAATTTCATGGGTCCAGTTGATATTTAAATGTGATGAAGCACATTCGTTTCCTTCGTCAGTTATCATTTCCACACCAGCTTCACTCAGCATACAAATCCTAATCTCTGGATCAGGTAAGGAATCATCACAAACTTTAAATTTCCCCCTGACTCTATTAAGATGGCAATTATAAAATAATGCGTGATGTGAACGAATGTCTTAGTAGATACTTTACAGATTTGTATGATCTAGAACAGCCATCAATTTCACATCCAATTCTATATCCTGGTTCTGAGGAGTGTACATTTGTGTAATGATTTGACAAATTAAAAAAAATGTCCTGATTTTAAAGCACCACGACCTGCATGCAAAAAACTTGCTATCAACTTTCATAGTGCTAAATACAAAATGTATGCATAAGTAAATTATGAAGAGATAAAACACAAACTTTCACACTGTTGTCCACCACCACTTACTGCAATACAGGACCTTGCAAACTTTTTATTCTTATAAGTTTTTTTTTTTTTTTTTTTGTTAATGGGATAACCAAACAGG
The DNA here is from genome assembly GCF_035594125.1 of Scylla paramamosain. Taxonomy (NCBI): domain Eukaryota; kingdom Metazoa; phylum Arthropoda; class Malacostraca; order Decapoda; family Portunidae; genus Scylla; species Scylla paramamosain. Next base: position 7,365,318 of record NC_087198.1, read on the forward strand.
ACTAGCAATGGTGGTATTATATTGCTTTGGAGGACATCATCAGATCCCTTTCTGCAACTGGAAAATAAATACATTTTAATAGTTTACTTTGGTATAGTCCTACACATTTTTGCATTGCACCATCAATTCTGCCTTCCTCATAATGGTCTGTCTTTGTAAATCAATTATATACCTGGTTTCATTCGTGGCCGGAACGATGGCTAAAGCACATTTCAACGAAGGACATTTGGTCAATGGACATTTAATCAAACTTTCAAAATCATAATTACGTGTGTGTGTGTGTGTGTGTGTGTGTGTGTGTGTGTAATTCACCTTCTGGTCGCCTGCTGGTCTCTCGACACAGCCAGCTTTTCCCCTACGTCCCTAGCTCAGAGCTAATATGGTATCGATCTTTCCTACGGTATCTACGTAATGATACGTGAGTGTGTGTGTGTGTGTTTTGAAATGAGTGAGACAGGGACGGAGGGGGGGGGTTGGTGGTGGGGGTAAAACTGTCAGATTTGACCTTGACAGTGAAAACGAAGGGAAGACAAGGAGGGTGGGAGGGGGTGAGGAGAGTAAAGGGGAGAGGAGGAGGTAGGGGAGAGATAAGGGAGGGGAGGAGGTAGGGGAGAGATAAGGGAGGATGGGGTAGGGGTGGTTTGAGCTTCCAACGGTTGACCGGTTGACCGTGAAAAAATATTATTATCCTTATTATTCCTATAATTATATTATTCTTATATATATATTTATATATATATATATATATATATATATATATAGAGAGAGAGAGAGAGAGAGAGAGAGAGAGAGAGAGAGAGAGAGAGAGAGAGAGAGAGAGAGAGAGAGAGAGAGAGAGAGAGAGAGAGAGAGAGAGAGAGAGAGAGAGAGGACATTCTTATTATTGTCTCAAATCTCCTCATGACTTCACACACACACACACACACACACACACACACACACACACACCACTAAATACAATACCACTGCCTCTTGTTCTGGTATTAATTAATCAGATATGTACAACCGCTATGTTGTCGTTGTTGTTATAGTGTTGTAGTGATTAATAATATAACTCGTAGAGGTTGTTGTTAAAATTGTCTTTTTTGTCTGTCTGTCTGTCTGTCTTAAATGTCTCTGTCTCTGTCTTTAGTTATAGTGTTAGAAGGTTTAATATAACTGGTAGAGGTTGTTATGTATATATAGGGTGGTTAATAACTGGAACAGGTTAAGTAGACATGTGGTTAGTGGTGAAACATTAGATAGTTTAAAAAAGGGGCTAGATGAGAGCATGGATAGGGAGGATAGATGGGATGGGTAGGCGTTGGATTGCTCCAATGGTGTGGATAGAGGAGCTGCCTTGTGTAGGCCATCACTTGACCTCTTGCAGTCTCCTCACTTCTTATGTTCTTATAACCACCCACCACAACCACAGCCACAACCACCACCACCACCACTACTACGAGCCCCTTAACCTCTTCGGCATGGCCAGTCAAAACGCGCGCCGGCGCCATATCCGGGATTTCCGCGCGTGCGGCAAACTTTGAACTCTACCACCAACATTCATCAAAACTAAATATAATCATAACATACTATGTATGGGCATATCTGGAATGGTTCCATTGTGCCTTACACACCAATATTCAGTCTAAAACAAACTGCAGTTTATATTTTACCTACTAGTTTTCGTGAGAGGATGGTGATGGTGGAGTGGTGTAAACGTGCTCCTCTTCCTCAGACTGATATAATATACGAGTGTTGAAAGACTGAGTCAAATGTGTCTTCTGCAGCTGGTGGCGGTGATGGTGGTGGCGGTGAGGGTGATGGTGAAGGATGAGGGAGTGGGGGAGATGGAGGAGGAGGTGATTGTGAAGGAGAAGGTGGTGCGGGTGGTGGTGAGGGATGAGGGAGCGGGTGAGATGAAGGAGGGGGTGACTGTGAAGGAGAAGGTGGTGGGGGTGGTGAGGGTGAGTGGTGAGGGGAAGGAACGATGGGTGATGATGGGAGAGAAGGAAGCTGACAAGAAAAAATAGCAGGAACAGGTGAAGGTGAGCGGGGGTGGGAGTGGTGGGAAGGTGAGAAAGGTTGATGATATAGAAAGGGAGGTGGTACGGAAGGTTGGTGAGGTTGAGAGGGTTCAGATGGGGGTGTATGGGGTGACTGGTCTCTATCGCACACGATCACCGCGCGAAATGTAATCTGTGACTGACAGTATGACGCAGTGCAGTGGCATGATCACAGGATGTGTCAACATAAGACACTTGCCACTTGTTTTATTTATTGTATGATTTATTTTGTCATTCTTTTCATAATTCTCATTTTACTATGACATGATCATTATTTTATATTTGTCCATTTTTCATCTTTTCATCTCGGTATGAGCGAGGTGTTTGAATGTTGGTGTGATAAATTACTGCAGCGGCTGAGAGAGAGAGAGAGAGAGAGAGAGAGAGAGAGAGAGAGAGAGAGAGAGAGAGAGAGAGAGAGAGAGAGAGAGAGAGAGAGAGTTTTGTTATCAGAAGTTTTTCTTTGTTTTCCTCTTCTTCCTCTTCCTCTTCCTCCTGCTCCTCCTTCTCGACGTATCTTTTAGTTTCTCTTCCTCCTCCTCCTCCTCCTGTTCTCTCTCTCCTATTCGTGTTGTTCCTTTTGTTCCTGTTGTTTGCCCCCTTTCTTCCCTCTGTCGCTCCTCCTTGTTCACCCTCCATTCATTGTTAGGTTTTCTGTCACATTTCATAAATAAGGCTTCTTCTCTCACTTCTACCACTTCAGTGTGGCATCTAGTACTGCCGCACATTACAAAACACTACGTCTAAATAGAATATTCGCCCAAAACTACCCAAATATCTGCAGTATTAAGAATAAAGAGGAATAATTCATTGTTGTTTAGTTTCCCCTTAAAGAAGATTCGTTTTTTCTAATTACGTCATTTACTAAGAAACAAAAGGTTGAAAATCCTTCAAATTACAGTTACAGACTAGACCATATTGACCTTACATGTAAACATTACAAATATGACTCTTTCTCTTAGTTTTACCATTCAAACATAGTATTATACAACACAAAATAGTAGATTTAAATAGTATATACACCGGAACACTCGTATAACAACAATAACCACATTAATGAAGTATAGGTTAGTGTTCCTTAAAAGACACACGTTTTCTCTAATTACGTCACTCATTTAAGAAACATAAGGTCGAGCATCTTATAAATTTACTTAATAAAATGAACCTTATTGACTTTACAAATGAAAATTATAAATATGGCTCTTTCTCTGACATCTCCCACTTACACATAATAAATTGAATAGTAGATTTAAATAGTATATACAAGTAAAAACTATCAAGGAAAGGTGGTGCGGGTAGGGTGATGGTGAGGGATGAGGGAGCGGGTGAGATGGAGGAGGGGTGACTGTGAAGGAGAAGATGGTGGGGGTGGTGAGGGTGACTGGTGAGGGGAAGGAACGCTGGGTGATGATGGGAGAGAAGGAAGCTGGCAAGAAAAAATAGCAGGAACAGGTGAAGATGAGCATATTGAATTACACGCATAACTACTATTACTACTACTATTACTACAACTACTACTGGTCTACTTACAGCCATTACTATCGCCGAAATGTTGTACCACGTGACTTTCAGTCCTTGATGCAGTAGCAGTGGCGTGATCACAGGATGTGTAAACATAAGACACTTGCCACTTGTTTATTTATTGTATGATTTATCTGCTGCTGCTTTCTTGATGCAAATTCTCATTTTACTATGACATGATCATTATTTTATATTTGTAGTTTTTCATATTTTCATCTCGGTATGAGCGAGGTGTTTGAATGTTGGTGTGATAAATTAATAGTAGTAGAGAGAGAGAGAGAGAGAGAGAGAGAGAGAGAGAGAGAGAGAGAGAGAGAGAGAGAGAGAGAGAGAGAGAGAGAGAGAGAGAGAGAGAGAGAGTTTTGTTATCGAAAACTTTGTTTTCCTCTTCTTTCCTCCCTTCCTCCTGCTCCTCCTCTCCCTCTTTCCTCTTCCTCCTCCTCCTCCCCTGTCTCTTCGTGTTTTCAGCCTTTCTGTTCTGTTGTTTGAGCCCCTTTCTTCCCTCTGTCGCTCCTCCTTGTTCACCCTCCATTCATTGTTAGGTTTTCTGTCACATTTCATAAATAAGGCTTCTTCTCTCACTTCTACCACTTCAGTGTGGCATCTAGTACTGCCGCACATTACAAAACACTACGTCTAAATAGAATATTCGCCTAAAACTACCCAATATCTGCAGTATTAAGAATAAAGAGGAATAATTCATTGTTGTTTAGTTTCCCCTTAAAGAAGATTCGTTTTTTCTAGTTACGTCATTTACTAAGAAACAAAAGGTTGAAAATCCTTCAAATTACAGTTACAGACTAGACCATATTGACCTTACATGTAAACATTACAAATATGACTCTTTCTCTTAGTTCTACCATTCAAACATAGTATTATACAACACAAAATAGTAGATTTAAATAGTATATACACCGGAAAACTCGTATAACAACAATAACCACATTAATAGTATGGCCCCTGTACAGAGTTAGCAAGCTCTAAGGCCACGGAGACGAGGAGTGCCTGTGTTGTCACCACTGCCTCTATCAAAGCTACGTGACTCATTTCCCATGCATATTCTCTCTCTCTCTCTCTCTCTCTCTCTCTCTCTCTCTCTCTCTCTCTCTCTCTCTCTCTCTCTCTCTCTCTCTCTCTCTCTCTCTCTCTCCCCTTCTCCCTCTCGCTTTCTCTATCTCTCTCTCCCTGCTTCCTTGGTTTAGTGTTGCCTGTGTTGTGCCCGAAAGCAGTGTTGTAGATTTTATTGCGCTGTGCCCGTAATCATTGAGTGACCACCCTGTGCGTGTGTTGCCGCGTCAGGAAGGGAGTGTTGCGTCTCCAGGTGAGTACTCCTCTTGCACAAACACACACACGCACCGCCACTGGCCACTCGTTCAGCAGTCAGGCTCTCTGTAAGTGCCGCAGGAAGAGGCGTGCCTCACTCAAACTGAAGGAAGCCACGCTAAGAAAAACACACTTGTATTTAGGTACAGCGAGTGTGTGTGTGTGTGTGTGTGTGTGTGTGTGTGTGTGTGTGTGTGTGTGTGTGTGTGTGTGTGTGTGTGTGTGTGCATCTGTGTGTGTGTGTGTGTGTGTGTGTGTGTGTGTGTGTGTGTGTGTGTGAGGATGACAATGATGATAATGATGGTGATGATGATGATGGCGATGACAATGATGATGATGACAATGATAATGATGATGATGATCATCATCATCATCATCATCTTGATGATGGTGGTGGTGATGATGATGCTGACATTGAAAAAAAAAGTAATATATTTTCTAAATCAAGATGTTATATCAACAAACCCTCTCTCTCTCTCTCTCTCTCTCTCTCTCTCTCTCTCTCTCTCTCTCTCTCTCTCTCTCTCTCTCTCTCTCTCTCTCTCTCTCTCTCTCCTTATCTGTGTGGACATCCGGCTAACCTTCGGTTTCTCATCTCACTACTCTTTCTACAAATCCATAAATATAATTCATGAATATAAATCCACAATATTATTACTAAACACTTCATAACAATGTGTGTGTGTGTATGTGTGTGTGTGTGTGTGTGTGTGTGTGTGTGTGTGTGTGTGTGTGTTATAACAAGACAAGTGGCATTAAAAGTCACGTAATTCAGCGACAAGCATTGCACGACAACATTACTGCGATGATTAAAAGTACTCCTGTAAAATGCTACGTGGCATCATACAAGCCAGGCAGGAGGGCAGCGAGGCCCAGCGAACTTGAAAGAAGATAATGATGATGATGATAGTGATGGTGACAATAAGGATCATGATGGTGATGATGATGATGATGATGATGATGACGATGATATTGCTGGCGATGACGTA
>NC_087198.1:7371295-7376295 GCF_035594125.1 Scylla paramamosain
TCAGCCCTTCCTTCTTCTCCTTCCTCCCCTTCCAGTACGTCACTTCAATTCTCTCTTCTTCTTCTGACAGCGACGTCTCTCTCAGCCCTTCCTTCTCCTTCCTCCCCTTCCAGTACGTCACTTCAATTATTATTCTCTTCTTTCTGACAGCGACGTCTCTCTCAGCCCTTCCTTCTCCTTCCTCCCCTTCCAGTACGTCACTAATTCAATTCTCTTCTTTCTGACAGCGACGTCTCTCAGCCCTTCCTTCTCCTTCCTCCTCCCCTTCCAGTACGTCACTTCAATTCTCTTCTTTCTGACAGCGACGTCTCTATCAGCCCTTCCTTCTCCTTCCTCCCCTTCCAGTACGTCACTTCAATTCTCTTCTTTCTGACAGGCGACGTCTCTATCAGCCCTTCCTTCTCCTTCCTCCCCTTCCAGTACGTCACTTCAATTCTCTTCTTTCCGACAGCGACGTCTCTCTCAGCCCTTCCTTCTCCTTCCTCCCCTTCTCTCAATACGTCACTTCTTCAATTCTCTTCTTTCTGATAGCAACGCCCCTCAGCCCTTCCTTCTTCCTCCCCTTCTCCCAATACCTCATTTCTCCATTCTCTTCATCTTTCTGACAGTGACGCCCTTCCTTCTTTCCCTCCCTCTCAGTTACAGGCGTTTTATTAGCCGAAGCAAGGAGCAGTCGTACAAAAACACCTTCTCCCATGACAGTACATCTAACATTGAATCCCTCACTGGCTCTGCTTTCAAAACACTGAAGTTGCCATGTACTTATTTTCTCGGTAATTTTCTTTATTTAGTCTGAGAAGCGAGTTGCCAGTTTGCTCTAATGGCAAAATGCAGTTTCGTACCCTGAACTTACTGTCAACGGAACACCAAAACATTGATTACTGCGTCTGTGTTAACCCTTGTGTTCTTAAACAGGAAACAGGTGTTTTGTACAGATACTGCCACATGTAGGCCTGCTAGCTAGTGAGTCCACGGCATTTAACATACGGGGCAAGACTGCACAGCAACACCTTGAAACAATATACCCATCTTTTTCCCAGAGGCGGTTTTCTATCATACTGAGCACCATATTGAAATTAATCTTACTCTTGTGTCGGCAGGGAGACGCAGAACAGGTGGTGTTGCAGCCTTGTCTGAGAGATCCTTTGTTCCAGCTAGCTCTTGTAATTGTGACTTACACACACACACACAGGAAGACTGACAGACAGACAGACAGACAGGCAGGCAGGCACACACACACACACACACAAAACATTTAAGGGCACATAGCTAAATTATTCCTTAGTTCATAGTAGTAGTAGTCGTAATAGTAGTAGTAGTGGTGGTGGTGGTGCTTGTGAATTAAAAACAGACAGCGAATTTTCATATTTTATTATTTTTTGTGTAATTTTTGACAGTAGGTGGTAATAGTAGTAGTAACAGCCAAGGTTGGGCAATTACAGCTCACTCTCTCTCTCTCTCTCAACCCTCCAACCTAAACGCAAAATAATAATAATAATAATAATTTCTTGCCTTTTTGTTGAGTTACACACACACACACACACACACACACACACACATTCTTACCTTTCACAAGAATAGTTAACCCCTTGAACTGCTATGGTGGTGGTGGTGGTGGTGGTGGTATTGGTGGTGGTAGTGGGAGGCAAGACAGAAGAGGAGGAGGAGGAGGTGGGAAGAGAAGATTGGAAGAGATGGTAGTAGTAGTAGTAGTAGTAGTAGTAGTAGTAGTAGTGGCGGTGGTGGTGGTGGTAGCAGGTGGAAGGGTTAACTAAGAAAGCATATATATATTTTGACCTCTTAATAATTATATATTTTTTTTTAATATATTATTTCCTTAAACACTTTATTTATTTTTTTATTTATTTTACATTTATTTATTTTTTCCTTTATTTTCCTGTATATATATATTATCATGAATCTCTCTCTCTCTCTCTCTCTCTCTCTCTCTCTAACCCAACATACTACTTATATATTTGACTTAGATCAACAGAGAGAGAGAGAGAGAGAGAGAGAGAGAGAGAGAGAGAGAGAGAGAGAGAGAGAGAGAGAGAGAGACCATCTATAATAATGCTGACAGTAGTAGTAGTAGTAGTAGTAGTAGTAGTAGTAGTAGTAGTAGTAGTAGCAGCAGCAGTAGTAGCAGCTTCTCTCTTCATTTCTTCAGCCCCTCTCTCTCTCTCTCTCTCTCTCTCTCTCTCTCTCTCTCTCTCTCTCTCTAACAGCCATACACACTCTCGTCACTGTAGGCGATGTAGAGGAAGAAGTCGTCCTCGTGATGTTCCTGTAGAGAGAGAGAATAATTAGTAGTAGTAGTAGTAGTAGTAGTAGTAGTAGTATTTTTTTCCAAGCCAGCAACCTATTCAATCATAAACCTTCCTTATTTTGAACACAGCTTGTTTACAATCGCACTGTTCCTGACCTATCCAGCACGACAAGTTTCCGTCAACACTCATGATGTTTCTAAGCCAGTCACCCGCAGTCTGTACACACACATACAAGCTTTCTATCAATTCCATGCTTATTAACTGGTCTGATTCTCCAATTAATCGCATGACCTTTCTGTCTCTAATCCCTGGAGGTAATTAGGTCTATTGCTGTTTGGCTTTTCTTTGTATTCCTGTCTTAATTTCTATACTGGCATTCTTGTTCCCCTCCTCCTTCTCCTTATTTGTCACTACCTCAAGGCCTCCTCCTCTACTAGTCACCAAATTTACTGCTATTCTGCTATCTGTGAACACACTTATGGTATATGCGGTATGCCTTGTAATAGAACCTCCTGCTTTCTCTCTCTTGTCACTTGTCCTAAGACTTATTGCTACTTCCTCTGTGTGAATATAGAGATCTTGAGTTGGAGGTGCTGTTGCTGGTAGTGGTGGTGGTGGTGGTGGTGAAGACACACAAAGAGAAAATAAAAAAATTCACATAATCTTATATTACTCAAATAACCTCTCTTTCTCTCTCTCTCTCTCTCTCTCTCTCACACTCGCTCACCTGGTAGAGAGAGCCCATGGTAGCAGAGGTGGGGGGAATCACATTGTTGACGAAGAAAAACAAGGCATCTTCAGGCCTCAAATGAATCCGTTTCCTTATCAGAAAGTAGAACTGCCCCACTGTCAGGTCAGAAGGTACTAAATATTTCTTCTTGTCCAGGTCTCCAATACGAGCCTTGGGGGCCTTCTCCACGATCACCTGTGGGTTAGGTTAGGTTAGGTCAGGTTAGGTTAGGTTAGGTCAGGTTAGGTTAGGTTAGGTTAGGTTAGGTTTGTTAAGGTTAGGTTAGGTTTGTTAAGGTTAGGTTAGGTTTGTTAAGAAGGTTTGGTTTGGTTGGAGTGCAGTGGGGGGGTTCGGCTGTGTTGGGTTAGGTTAGGTTAGGTTGTATGAACAGGGTATTGGTTATGTCATGAATAGAGGAGGAGGAGGAGGAGGAGGAGGAGGAGGAGGAGGAGGAGGAGGAGGAGGAGGAGGAGGAGGAGGAGGAGGAGGAGGAGGAGGAGGAGGAGGAGGAGGAGGAGCAGAAGAAGAAGAAGAAGAAGAAGAAGAAGAAGAAGAAGAAGAAGAAGAAGGTCAATAAAACGAACTTTAAAACTTCAAATGAAATTTATACAATGTTTAAATGAAAATAAATAAATAAATAAATAAATAAATAAACAAATAAATAATTATAAAAATAACAATCTTACTGTTCTGAGAGAGAGAGAGAGAGAGAGAGAGAGAGAGAGAGAGAGAGAGAGAGAGAGAGAGAGAGAGAGAGAGAGAGAGAGAGAGAGAGAGAGATCTAATTCTGTAGCTTTCAAAATAAAATAAAATCTGATTATTTTCAATGTTTGTGTCCAAGTGAATGGAACAAGGAGGAGGAGGAGGAGGAGGAGGAGGAGGAGGAGGAGGAGGAGAGATAAACACACACTGAAGAAGAAGAAGAAGAAGAAGAAGAAGAAGAGGACGAGGAAACACACACACACACACACACACACACACACACACACACACACACACACACACACACCAAGTTTCTGAAAGACAAGGAAATTCTCACAACTTGACAATAAGGCTTTAGAAAATGAAGGCCTTGTGTTCCTAATTCAATATGGTATCAAGAGTGACTGATATCTTACAGGAGAGAGAGAGATGGATGAGTTTATCTAGATTAAAGAAAGGCTTTTTGATAGGGTGACACACACAAGACTGCTGTGGAAGGTGGGAAAAGACAGGTTTAATGGAAAAATGCTGCAATTTCCTTAAAAAAACAGATCCGAGCAGTGATTAGGGAGCAGATATCAGTGTGAGCCCAGTACTAAGTGGGGTCCCCAAGGATCACTGTTGGCACCAATTATGTTTGTGGTGTACATAGATGATATGGTGAAGGTATCCAGCTGTACGAGTCTTTCTGCTGATGATGCAAAATTTACGAGAAGCTGAAGGGAACAGAAGATTGTGAAGAACTAGAGAGAGCTCCAGGCAAGGTGTGGGAGTGGTGGAACAGATGACAGATGGAATTTAACTCTGGTAAGTGAATAAAAGATGAAATTTGGAAAAAGTAACAGAAGGTGCAACTGAAACTATAAGATTAAATTAAACAAATAAGAGAAAAAGATTGGTGAGTGACTCTTTCTATGAGAATTTAAACACCAGAAAAACACATTAACAAGATGACAGGTGAAACTCTCAGCCTACTAAGGAACATAGAGTCGCCTTTGATCACCTGGGCATAGAAACGACGAGGAAAAAATTCACCACATCGATACGTCCAAGATTACGAAACGCGGCAGTAAAAAAACGTCAAAAAAACGCATGACAAAGTTGAAAAGAAACACGAAGAGTCGCCTTTGATCACCTGGACATAGAAACGACGAGGAAAAAATTCACCACATCGATACGTCCAAGATTACGAAACGCGGCAGTAAAAAAACGTCAAAAAAACGCATGAAAAAGTTGAAAAGAAACACGAAGAGTCGCCTTTGATCACCTGGGCATAAAAACGACGAGGAAAAAATTCACCA